>NW_008795036.1:2173925-2176306 GCF_000699145.1 Aptenodytes forsteri
CCATCCCATCCCATCCCATCCCATCCCATCCCATCCCATCCCATCCCATCCCATCCCATCCCATCCCATCCCATCCCATCCCATTCTTCTTCTACTGACCCAACTAGTGCAGGATAGGGTGGTTCAGCTCTAAATTAGAGCTTATTATCAAGGCATGAAGACTGACTGTATTCACTAGCTATTAATTGCTTGGGCAAAGTCCAACATCAAATATTTGCATTTAAAAATAAACTGGAAAATATTCCGTTTAGGGGAACAATGAATTAAAAGTTAGGAGGAACTGGTCAATAGGTGGCACAAGAACAGCACAGGACTGCGCTGCAGTATGAGAGCTGAGCGGCCGGGGTTGTATCCTGAGGCATCAACGCTGACTTGGTTTTTTTCCCCCTATAAACCCTGTTACCCAGTGATTTAACTAACTGAATCATTGCACTGAAGCACACGGAGTGAGTGGCTTAAGTGAAAGTTCTCCTTGAAACGCTGGTTACTCCATCACTGAGTGCTCTGTGTACTCTTGGCATCCACTAGCATCACTATCCCTTATCAACTGCTTTCAAGCATTAAATAAGATTGAATTCCACTGTACATCAAAACAGACATCTGACATGCCGAAGTACAATGCTCTGACATTTAGCAGGCTTGTGGTTTGCTAACTTGAAAAAATTTTGCTTATATTGCATTCACAGCATCTCAAAGCCTTTAAGAGACATGGGGGAACATAGCCCCACAACAGATCCCCTCTGCTGATGGAAAAGGTTCAATAACTGTGTTTGTTTATCAGCAGCAGGGAAAAAACTAGTGGAGCCACACATCAGGGCTTGAGGCACCAATCTGTGGCTATCACTACCTGCAGGAGGTCTCTGTCTTTCTAGAGAAATAGCAGCAGCCGCTAGAAAACCACATTGCGCTGGGAGGTCAGTGATGAGCATCGGATTGAGCGGTTATATTTAACCTTGGAAACTCTGCGATGACTGAAGGCTGTTGCCTTCATTGGCTGTTGCCAAGGTTTTTCTTGCTGATTGGAGTTACAGGAGCAACATGACTGGGTGCGAACTGGCTCAGCGGTTCTTATTTCTACTGCGCAACTGCATGTCTCTTCCTCTCCACCAAGATTTTAAAGTAAAATGCAGAAAGACACATGTACTGGGTGCCCTGCCTTGTGACTCTGACATGTCATCATTCACTTACAGAAAATGAATTGGAGGAAAATTGAAGGTGGGGGGTAGAAAATGACATGCATAATTAAGCTTTTCTGAACGTCTCCTTTGCGCTTTGGTGTCAGATGACTGCATGCAAATCACCCAGAGTGTTATGAAGAAAATAATAATGAATTGGAAGAAATCAAATGTAAAAATGATAACATCTGCCTACTCTAAGGTAAAAATATATCTACAAATACCTTATTCTAAGCTTAGGTTTGTTTGTGTTCAAAAAAAGAACAAAAAAGAAGGAGGAAAAACATCAAATACTGAAGAAAACAAGCTATCATCAGCACAAATATACTTGTCATCATAACGTATTTTCTTTAAACAAGCAAAATCGAATGCTACGTAGCTAGTCTCTTACATTATTCTTATTTATTTGTCTGTACGATTCCAAAAAGTCAATTATAAGCACCATTTAAGCATAAAATACACCAAAGCCATCATACCTTTCTTATTTCAGATCTAATTTCTATTTCCAGCCCACACATACCTGCTGTTATATCTCATTTATTGCTGTAAATTATGTGCATCAGAGTCACTGCAAGTAACTGGTGACACTGAGATCACAGCTGTGCTGAATTCTAATCAAAAAGTGACTCTTCACCACTTAAAGTTCCCTCAACCCGTATTTCCTTATTCCACAAGTAAAAGAGGGCAGGAAGCCTAATTCTGAGATACAATTTATTAAAGACTGGAAATACGCTGGGATTGCCTAAGGCAGCTGGAGACTGGACATGGTGACCCAGGAATCCCTTCCAGTCTGGTACAGAAATGGATTCAACAGACCCAAAGCATCATATGATGAGTCCTTCTTGATAGAAACAGAAATAGGTGATGGTGCCCATTCACATACCAGAATCATGTCGGTGGAGAAAATAACCAGGTTTAGCAGCTCCCTGTTATGCCAGCAGTGTTGTCCACCACAGCACGTGGCTAATTCACTCTGATCTCAAAATGAAGTTATTGCACAATGACTCTGTCCTGGTTTCGGCAGGGATAGAGTTAATTTCCTTCCTAGTAGCTGGTACAGTGCTGTGTTTTGGATTTAGGATGAGAACAAAGTTGATAACACACCCATGTTTTAGTTGTTGCTAAGCAGAGCTTACACTAGCCAAGGACTTTTCAGCTTCCCATGCTCTACCAACTGAGAAGGCTGGAGGTGCACAAGAAGCTGGG
>NW_008795036.1:2176743-2193223 GCF_000699145.1 Aptenodytes forsteri
GGGGGGGGAGGGAGGGGAGGAGTGAGTGAGCGGCTGTGTGGTACTCAGTTGCTGACTGAGGTTAAACCACAACAGACTCAAAACTCAAAGCAAATTTTTCATGTTTTTCGAAGTGTTTCTGCACCACCCATTACTTTCATTTCTGATCAGCTCCAAATGAATAATCTGACATGACTGATGTCTGGCAAAATATAACAGGGGTCTGTGGAATTTCATATCTTCCCTTGACAGTGATTTGTGGGTTTGGTTTTAAATTTCCAGACTGCTTGGGGTTGTCATACTGAATATTGTGTGAATTCCCAGTGTGGATGAGCTACGCATGGGCTTTAACACAAACTTCAGGGGCAAATATCACTGAGTTTTTTATATTCCCAATAGGGATTCAAAATACTACTTTTAGACCAGACCGGGATGAATCCAATGAAGTTCAAAATGAAGCTCAAATGCATCCGCTGGGTTTTACCTATCATTACAATGAGAGCGCAAGATTTACCTGCCTACATCAAACCAAAAAATTCGACGATGGCCCTTTGGGTGACCCTGCTATGAGATTCAAATGGCAACGAAACTGAAACCCCTCCAGCCACCGCTCTCCAGTTACACTGGTGCATGTGGCAGGGCTTGTTGCCCTCCTGTCCAACCTTCAGTGGTCTCACAGCAGGACCTGCCACAGGGAAGGGCTTCAGGAGTCCTGCTGGCCAGGACACTGCCTATGGATATGCAACACAGCTCGTGCTCCAGACCCACCTCTTAGCTTTGCTCTTATCTGGTAAAGGATGTGCTGGGGGGAGTGTACAGTAACCTCTTTGTTGAGATGTAGGGAACATTTAAAGTAAGAAACACAAACGTATTTGCTGAGGCAAAGCTTACAGGAATGTGATCAGGTGCCTAATTTGTCAACTCATTGGTGGAAAGGACATTTTGTCACATTACAGAACAAGTGCCCTGCACAGTGGTGACAGGGTTACGAGTGGCACTCTGGGGATTACCATAATATTGAAAGTGAAATTAGAATATAAGTAAGAAATGCTGACCACCCCTACTAGTGCAGTACTGACATGGACATGCTAAAGCTTTATTGCGCTCAAACACTCTCAGCACCCCTGTTTCCTCACATTGCAGCAGCAGGGTTGGGGTCTCAAACACAGGCCATGGTTTTGTGGCCAGAGTGCACATGGGTTTCTGCAGGGCATCCTCATATCCTTGAATCTCTTCCCGCTCTGGGGTCCATGCAGAGTGCAGCACCTGTAGACCTGCAGATGGATGAACTTCAGCAATACCGCAGAGGCTGAAAAAGGCCCCATTTCTCTGATGGGTGCCTTCCCCCACCCCAGAAGCACCGCACGCTCCTTGCCTCCCCCTGAGCTTGCTCTCCCAGGGACCAATGCCATGGCTCCTCCACGTCGCAGGAGCTCACGTACACACCGGGCGCAGAGAATCAGGATGAAATTACGCGCTGTCACCTTCATGCATAAAACATGGCATGGCGACGGAGGGACGGCAGCGCCTCGGCAGCCACCCACCGCATCCTCCCGGTGGCCTGGAGCTTGGTCCGGGGCTGCTGCGAGTGTGCCCAGCAGGGAGCGGGGCGTCCCAGGTGGCCCCGGGGACAGGCAGCCCCTCGAGCCATGGACCTGTCCCTGTGCCTGCACTGGGTGCGGACGCGGCTCTGGCGACGCGGGGCCAGGCGGCGGCGGTTCTGCAGTAAGTGTCACGTCTGATCCTCTCGTGCCCCCTTCCCCCTTTTCCCCCCCCATTCCCTCACCCTCGCTGGCTCACACCCATCCCACCACACGGATGGGGCCAGCACGGAGAGGGGCTCCATGACCCCCCAGCACCCACCCGCATCGCCAGGTCCAGGGCTCTTTGCTTGGCCGCTGAGGGCACGGTGGGAGGGCGGGGGCATGGCCGTGTCCCCTACAGCCCCAAGACAAGGGAGCCTCTGCTAAGCAAAACCGTGCACCTTCAGGACAGGCTGGTTTGAAAGGGTCCCTTCCTAACATGGCTAGGCACTTTTTCACATTTCTAAGAGAGTTTTAAGAGGGGGTGGTTTGTGTGTTGGAAGGGGAATATGGAAAAATGCAGAATAATACCCACCCCTCTTTTTTTGACCAGCTGCACGAATCAAAAAAGTTTGATTGAAAGGAACATAACCAGATTGGTGGCTTGTGAAATGTCACAGTGTAGACAATGTCCTGAGCCTTCCCACTTCTTCAGCTGGTAGGAGCTGTGCACATCACTGAGCTAATATATATAGCCTTGCTGGAAGTTGCTGGGGTATGTTATTCACCATTTCGCCATGGTTTTACTGGAGGTAGTTTGCTCGCCTTCCATGACAGACCTTATATAATGCAGTGGGTGCCGCTGTACAGAGATCGAGTCACTTCTGGCTGATTTATTCAGGCTCCCTTTCAGCTGGCATCTTGGAGAGAAATGCCGCCAGTGGTTCTGCAGGCCTCAGCAAGGGTAATGCATCCATGACAAACTGGGGAAACTGGAGGTATTGCTCGCCTTCCATGACAGACCTTATATAATGCAGTGGGTGCCGCTGTACAGAGATCGAGTCACTTCTGGCTGATTTATTCAGGCTCCCTTTCAGCTGGCATCTTGGAGAGAAATGCCGCCAGTGGTTCTGCAGGCCTCAGCAAGGGTAATGCATCCATGACAAACTGGGGAAACAGAGAGGATTTCTTTGGTTCAGGCAACTGTAGCGTCTAATGACTCCCGAGGAGATGCAACACAGTGGCTCAGGAGGATGGGCTGGGTTGGCTGGCAAACTGAAGCATCCTCTCTCCTGTCAAGCAGGTGCTATATTGTAAAAGGGATCTTGGAATGAGAATGCCATTCAGAGCACACTGCAAAAGGATAAATGTGATAAAATGAGCATGTTGTCTGTCAACACCTCTGCCCAGAGCTCATGTCATTTCACTATCCTAGTTTATCCATGGAGATACCAAGACCTGTTTGAATTTTTCTAACTCATAGTGTTGCAGCATAGGCACGAAGCTCTCACAGTTAAATATTGTTTTGTCATGAATTCAACTCCAGTTTGCCTTTCAGATTCAAAGTATTACTGGTAGATGTCAGAAAGACTGATTTTCCTGGTTGTCGGTTGACTGTGCTCAGTTGCTCACTGGTTTTCAGCGCTTGCAGCTTTGTGAGTATTTTGGTGTGCCACAGCTTTATGATCAATGTTCTGGTTGTTAATGAAGTAGAAAAAAAGAAGCAGTTTTGTTTCCTGTCTACTTAGGATTACATTTACCTTTTCCATTTGAAGTTCCCTATTCCTCACAAATATGTATTTGGCAGATAGTTTGGGAATATATATGGAAACTTCTTAGCACAACATTCACTTTAAACATTAATTATCCTATGAATACATATGTTCTTTACTTGGGCTGTCCTCTGAGTTAATAAGAACTACTGCCAAATGCATGCAGCACCACTTAGCTCAAGCTGAAAGAATGGGAAATTCGATAACGGCAGATACTCTGAATAATTGAAGGAGGTTTCTTTGGTTGACAATGGTGCTATCTTTGCACATCTCTCAGAGCCCCTCTTTTTGTCTGGACTCTGGCTTAGAGAAACATTGCAGCACTGAACAGAAAGAAAAAGAGGGGTAATGATTTTTTTATTTTTATTTCCTAATGAATCTGAAAAATGCTAATCACTTAGAAGAGTGTTTGTTGGCTTTGTTACTAGAAATAACTTCTGGCGTCTTTAATTAGATTGCTTTAGCCGCATCAGTGAAGGAGCACAGCTTTCTGTGATCTGTGCTGAGGTCAGTCGTGAGGGCCTGCTCCTTGCAAGTTCCTCGTGGCCAGACTCAGCTTGTCCTCCCTAGCTGCCTTCTGCTGCGGCGCTGCAGCAAAACTGCTGCTATTACAGGAGACGTGCTACTCTTCTGTTTAGAAATGTGCAGTTTAGAATTTAAAAAAAAAGAAAAAAATCTAGTAGGGAAACTACTGCTGGCTGGTTTCCAAAGTCCCTGTGAGCACAGGCTGTCACTGTACCTTCTTTTTAAAGCAGTCATTCAAAGAAACAGCCGGAGGACTTTGCAGTCCTTCTGTGCCTGCCCCTGTGGCCCCATTTTACAGCCGAGTCCCTGAAGGAAGCTCCCTGCGGGCACGTGTGCTTATGGCAAAAACGCTGCTTTGAACAAAGGCACATTTTCAAATGGAGAGCAACACTTTCCTCGCTGCCTCGCTAGATCTGGCTGTCCCTCCGGCCGAGGGAAAGCAACTGCAGCTCACGCCAGAGAAGCCCTCTGAGAGGTGTTTGACATTCGCAAAATTGACTCTCCGTTTTCACCTCGCAGCGAGGGCTGGTTCCAATACTGTGGGAGACGCTGGACAGAGAGCGTAAATTCATGATACTGCTGTAAAAACCGATACTGGAACTAATGAAATCTGCTTTCCTGCTGGATGCTCCCGTGTCCACGCAGATGAAAAACATTGCGAAGCTTTCCTGGAGTGGGGGATCCACAGCATCTCCCTCTCCCTGGGCTCTCTGGGGTCTCATACAGGTTGACCTGCTTTTTCTTGCATTTCCCTTGGCCCAGCCACATAAGGTTTATGAACCTTGTCAGAACTTGAGGTCTCCAAGACTGCTGCCTGGGTTTGATTGAAGCTGGCCAGTGGGTTAAAAAATATTAATGATCAGAGTGTCATCACATGTACAATGTTTCCTTAGAAAGCAGGCTAAAAGGTCCTGCTCACGCCAGCGTTGGAAGCTGAGTTTGAATCATGCTAGTAATAACTGCATGGAGCAAATCTTAAAACTGTGTTGGGAAGAGTCTGAAAAGCAGCTGTTTGCTGCTACTCCCCAAAATGTACTTGGCTTCTGGCCACCAACACATGTTAAAGCCCAGAGGATCTGTGGGGAGAAGGTTTCTCTGGGTTTTCCTGAAATTTAACAGATGGGGTTTGCACAAAAAGCATAAGACTTCACACGGAGAAAAAGGATTGTATGTCCCTGATGCAGGACGGCAAATTGGGAAATTCTGCTGGCTGGCTGGCTTTTGCTGGCTTGCCATGCCAGCTCGGTGCTCAGAGGTTGCAAGGTCCCCGGTCTTGCGTGGTCTCTGCAGCTATTCTGCTGGATTGGACCCGTCCTTACCACTTCACGTGTCACTGTAAGCATTTGGTGAAAGGGAAGAGGTTGGGAAGCTGCAGCAGAAACATTAAGTGACTTGTTTAGAGCCATAATCCCAGCTGGGGCCAGGAAGCAAGACGCGGGGGGCCCATCCGCACGTTCATCCCAAGAGCCCCAGCCACCCACGGCACCGTGCTGGGTCTGGTTCTGGGTCTGGGTCCGAGTCCGGGTTCAGGTCCGGGTCTGAGTCCAGCCCTTGGCACCACTGCCTGTCACCACCACAAACCCATCCTGGGGCATTGCCAGGTATCAGGGGTCCATCTGTAGCGTTTGCCCAGCAAGGGTGGGCCTAAAAAGCTATATCCTTCTGGTGCTAATGTAGCTTTCACAACCTGTAACCTTTAGAGCAAAGAATCGATGGTGAGCTTTGATCAAATCTCATTAAGTATTCATTGTCAGGCACTTTTTCTCCTCACGAGCAAGGCCTACTAGCGTAATGTATGTTGTGAACAGCCCTTTATTATTTCTGCTCCAAACTGGCTGTGCAATTTCGACAGGAAAATGTCTGCTGTGTATTTCGATTTGTTTCCAAGTGAAAAAAAAAGTCAATTGCCAACAAAACTAAGAGACAAGCAAGAAACCAGGAGCAAAAATGTCATCCGGAAGAGAAAAATGGCAAAAGCTCAATTTGTACTTGAACTGCATAGCCTCACACAATATCAAAACCTGCCATGTTTCATGGTACATGTAATTCATTCATAGGAAAAAAAAAGTATTTATACAAGTCACTGGTGTTAGGGAAAGCAGTACAGAAATATTGTTCATATTTGTAAATGGAAATAATCTTCTATAAGCTAATAGATGAGCCTGGCTTTAAACTACCCTTAAATGGCAATTAAAAAAAAGTGCACTGTTTGTCCTGCTCCTTCTTGGTGATAATGTAGTTTTAAATGTTGTTTTTGTTTTGGGAAGGGAGGAGCAGATTGCTTTCCTGCAGAGGAGTAGACTTTATGCAATATCGGATACAAGAGCTATATTTTGCCTCTTACCTCAGGGAAATGTTCTTTGGAAAACATACTGTAACGTACCCGGCTGCACAACGCTCCGTGCAGCGCTGTGATACTTGCGTGGGCAAAAAGCCTTTCCACTTGGAGGGGTCCATTCAGGACTGATGGAGATTGATGGATTTCAAAACCATCCAGGGCACGGCTCTTTGTCTTCTCAGACCTTTAACGTGTGGAAAGAAGAATATGCAAGTATGACTAATGTTCACCCATTGCTGTGCAAAACCTTTTCCCACCGAGCCTTTGTTAGCACTGTACCCATGCGATGCTTAGACTCGATCCTTCAGTGACTGGAAAATCATAATGGGTTTCTAGGTACCTTTTGAATACAAATTAAAATACTGAGAATTTCACATCAGTAAGTCTTTGAAAACAACCTCAGGAACATTTGCATGGTTTGTTTTGTTTTTCTTTAATGTCACCCCCCCAGCCATTCTTTTTTAGGTGTGTTTCAGAGAAGCTGGAACTGCTTTGTCAATACTCATTACAACCAGGGAACCTGACAGCTTAATTGTGAGGCTGCAGCAGACCCCTGGCAGGGCAGCTGGCGATGGAAACGTAGTAGATAATGTTTGTATAACATGCAATAATTCACAGGTGCCAATATTAAGAATTCCTAGGAAACGGGTGATAATTGCAATTGCCTGAGCAAGACAGACAAAAACTTTTTTAACTTAAACCAGTAGCAACAGTTATTTTGTTTGTTGTGGTTTTCCCCTTCCTTTGGAGGGTTATACTCTGCTTTATAGTTACAGACTTAGCATATAAACCCCCCTCTATTTCATCCTTTCGGATACAACAAAACTTTAGCAATTCTCAGCTGAATTATCAGCAAATCTGATAACTCTCATGGAGAGCGATAGCAGTCTCATGCTCAGCATCAGTTAAAAAGTATCATGCTGATGCAATAACTCTTGTTGTGACGGCACTACTGCTCCTCACTCTTACACAACTCAAGCATACAGATGTCCTGTGAAGCTTTGTCAAAGATGCCTTGACGTTAGGAGACAACTGCTGAATGAAAGGAAGGTGTTCAGCCACTAAACTTCTCCCACCACTTGTGGGACTTACAACAAGTTTCATTTGGCCATAAAACAATACTTGCCAAAAACGGGGGGCAGTACGAGGAAATAACTCCATCCAACAGCCAAATGTTTCGCTTTTTTTTTTTTTGCATTAAAACAGTTATGTTCATAAAGCGAGGACTTCACCGTTCCGCTGAACATCTGGAAAACCCACAAGCCCCACATCTTCAGAGCAGGCTACATTACCTAATGCCTTGCGCTAAACAGCTTTGGTAACTGCTTGCATAAAATCCAAAGGAATTCAATTCCTGAGTGGGCCTACGGCCAATCTCACTTAAATCCCACTTAGGCCGTACTTTGAGGAGGTGTGTGAGCCTTGCGCTACATGGGGGAGACGGGAACTGCCCCGCAGCATCTTCTCCCAAGCAGAGGGTGCAGCACAGCCTCCGGGTCTGAGCAAAACACCCTCAGCTCCTGCTCTGAAGATGAAGGGAATGGAGCAATCTAGACGTTTTGTATTGCTATACCATTGCCTCCTGCTGAGGTATATACCACCACCCCTCTGATGATCCTCAGTTCCCCCACTTTCCTCCCTGAAAACAGTACGGACTCAGGCTAGTCCCAAAACTTTTAGATGGATAAAATTAGTCAAGATAAATCCCCCTCGTAGTGATCTTCTAAAGAGGGTTTCAACCCTAACTTTTTTTCAAAATAGGTAAGGGTTTAGCACTCAGCTGAAAAAAATAATGAGCTGGTCCAAAGCTGGTCATTTAAACAGAATAGTTACAGCATCCACAGCATAGGCAGTAGCAAACCTGTGCCAAATATAATGACTGCTTTACTTAAGCTTTTTAGCTCTATTAATCCTTTCAATCTGCGTAAGGAGTGACATGTTGGAAAACTAAGCTGGAAAGCAAAGAGAAAGTGATGAAAAGGAACAACAGATTATGCCTGCGCTGAGTGGAAGACACCAGGGCTAAAGAAATGCAAAAGACACATAAGAGCCTTAAAAGCAGTAGGACAGTCACCAGGCACAGAGTGGTCACTACCCTGAGCATCTGGTTTGAGAAGTCCAGATGAAAGCATGTAACTTATATTTTAAAAGATCAGAAAGAACCAAACTTAGGTCTTGTCAGATGAAGACTTAAACCCAAGCAGGATAAATATGTCATCGGGGTAGACGCTATGACACGGGTTTTATGATGAAATGGGTTTTAATCGCTTGTGGATTACGATCCTGTACCATATGCAGCAGTTGCATTTGTCAAGACTTCCGAGTGCTGGTGGCAGCTTTCCATCAAAGCCACGGGATCCCGAAGTCACCTTCAAATGCCGGCATGGGCTGTAGTCGCCCACGGCTGAGCTCTAGTAGCTCTGCAAGAGCAGGGTGTATCTCTTGAGAGGAAACCGAATTACAGAAGTATTTGTAAAGCGTCTGTATTAAATAATGGAAAGCAGCTACTTTCTAAGTGATGGACAGCTATAGGGAATATCAGTATGCATCGCACAAATTCTGGGAGGAATACAGACCTCCAGTGAAATATTACCATTGCGCTATTAAAATTGAAAGATACTTTTCGTTTTACTTAGAGCTGCCAATTTTTTTAAAGTAAGCTCTTCGCTTCTAATTTTCATATCAGTTCTTCTCCAACATACCCACCAAAAGGTGCTTTCATGTTTGTGACGAACAAAACTCTCCACTTCAGAAAATGTTACACCACTTGCTCTGATGCAGAAGTCAAATTGCTGGGGTAAATTCTCTGGATGCAAACTAGCATATTCAAAAACAACAAAGAAATTAAGCTCAAATTTCCAATTTTGTTTTTAACATCCAGATTTTAGACCACTAAGACAAAATTGAAAAAAGACGAACATATTCCAAGTATTAAGGAAACAGTGTGCAGTAAAATAGTAGCAATAAGCTTGTCACCAAGTTTGCAAAACTGCTTAGCAGGAGTACCCGTTATATACTTTTCGCATAAGATGAACAGCCTTATAATGCTTTCACACAACCACACTTCAGTGAAACTAGACCCTTTATTTAATATAAAATCTGAGACAAATCTTGAACCCTTATATTAAAACAACGTCTGTTGCATTCACCAAATCTTGGCACAGTAGTGGATAGGCCCACAGTTATGGAGGAGAGCTCTGTTACACAGAAGTGTCTCCATTTCCCACTCCTGATCATCCACAGAGCATGAGGAGATAGGCATCTCCCAGGAGGAGAAAACACAGCCAGGGACCTGAGAGCCCAGCCAGGTCAGAGGAATTGTCTGATGGAAAATAGGGAAGATAAAGTAGCTCCCACAACCAGCTTTACCCTACTTATCCTTTCTATTTAAAACCTGTGCTGAAGGGAATTCAGGATCTGAGAGGGTTTAGTTTTGGGGAAGGAGTGGGCTGATGCATAATTGACTCATTTCTTGTTTGGAGCGGCAGTACAAAGCCAGGCTCCCGCACTGAGTTCCTAAAGTCTAACCCAAAAATGTCAAATTACCTTGAAGCAGAAAAAAACTTCGAAGAAGAACGTAGACAGAGCAATTCAGTTTGCCTGCTTTCCTAGTGCAAGAGTGCTGGGTAAATCCAGGATGGTTTAAAACTTAATTAATATTTTACCTACACATGCATATGGGGTCTTTTTAATACACCCAGATGCTCTTTAGAAACACCGAAGTATTTCAGCAAGTTTTTCAGCAGGAATTGAGAAACTGCAACATCTTCTTGACGCCGAGATGAGCGTTAGCTGATGATATCTCTGTAATGAAAATTGGCATTATATTAGAAACCCACTCCTTTTTAAGCACAGGAGGTAAGCCCACAGCTCTTGAGTGAACTAATTATTGCACATTAACACTGTGCGTGTGGTAATAAGCTTGGTTAAGCCATTTCCGATTGCCCTGTGTACAATTTCATGAACATGTCTGACTGCTAACAGGGACTAACTTGGGAGCTTGACTCAGGTGCGTACTTTCATGGCGCTTCCTATGCACCTGTAATGGGGAAAAAAAAAAGAAATTATTGCAACCCCAGGAAGATGGAGATGCTGAATAATGAGAGGTGCGCTGCCATGGCGCTAGCAGGAGGGACCTAAAGGAGGATCGCACAAAAATGCCGTTTCTGTGCAATACGCAGGTGGGATGCAGACCTAATCAGTCCAGCCCAGCAAGCCTTGGCTCCCTCTGACACGCAACCGAAAAGCTGTAAGCTGTCATGGGGTGGAGGATAAGGAGAAAAGCATCACGGTGTTTTGCCAGCTACGTGGACCTCCCTGCACAGTGACTGACAGCCACAGGGAAAGGCAGCAGATGTGCAGGGAGGAGTCC
Organism: Aptenodytes forsteri; assembly: GCF_000699145.1. Lineage (NCBI taxonomy): Eukaryota > Metazoa > Chordata > Aves > Sphenisciformes > Spheniscidae > Aptenodytes > Aptenodytes forsteri. The sequence goes on from NW_008795036.1 coordinate 2,187,253, forward strand.
CCGTGGGAGATGCTTGGTTCCCAGTCTGGAGTGGTCCTACGCAAGCCTGCCATGCTGCCCTTCCCTCCTGGCTGATGGGCCAGCTGGTGTAGGGGAAGGATGGACTTCTCCAGAAGGTGCCACTCCTCACCCCAAAGTGAAATGCTGTCTTAGGTCATTTACTAGGAAATGTTTTTAGGTGCGTACAAGGTGATCCTCTCCCCTTCTTCGCTATGCATTTCTGCAGGCTGTGGGTCAGGGGAGAGAGGACCGCTTGGTGCTCATCGGGAACGTCTGTACTGACACCTCCTCAAGCAGCTGATAGCTTGGGCAGATGTTGCTTGGTTACACTCTGTGAATAATTTTCACAGTTTACGTTACGGTCACAAGGGTAAGAGATTTTGAATACATATATAAATAAAAGCAGAGATTCCAGAGAACAAGTTGGTAAATTTTGAGACAAACAAATGCATATAAAACTGAGTCTCAGCCCGCGTGAATAAGTCCCGACCGCAGTATCTGAAGAAACATTTGTAACTTGTTTAGTGAAATTTTCTGCAGTTGCAGGGCCTGATGGCACAGGTTGGGTTTGACAATATAGCTGAGCTGATCAAAGCCAGTGTCGTGGTTTAACCTCAGTTGGCAACTGAGCACCACACAGCTGCTCGCTCACTCCCCCCACCCCCCAGGTGGGATGAGGGAGAGAACTGGAAGAGTAGAAGTGAGAAAAACTCGTGGGTTGAGAGAAAAACAATTTAATAATTGAAATATTATAATAATAATAATAATAATAATATAATACAAAGCAAGTGATGCACAATGCAATTGCTCACCACCCGCCGACCGATGCCCAGCCAGTCCCCGAGCAGCGGCCCCCCCGGCCAGCTTTCCCCAGTTTATGTACTGAGCATGACGTCACATGGTATGGGATGTCTCTTGGGCCAGTTTGGCTGTGCCCCCTCCCAGCTTCTTGTGCACCTCCAGCCTTCTCAGTCGGTAGAGCATGGGAAACTAAAAAGTCCTTGACTAGTGTAAGCACTACCTAGCAACAGCTAAAACATCGGTGTGTTACCAACATTGTTCTCACCCTAAATCCAAAACACAGCACTGTACCAGCTACTAGGAAGGAAATTAACTCTATCCCAGCCAAAACCAGGACAGCCAGCCACCACCGGAAGCTGTGAAGAGAAACCACATTAGCAAGTTTAGACCCTCAAAACATGTCAAAGTACCAAAGTCCCTTTGCAAATACCAGCAGAAGGTACCTAAATACCTTTGATGAGCATGAGTTTGCATGCTTCCCCTTCTTGGAGCACTCAGCAATCTAGGCAGGTCACACCAAGCACAAGGAAACCATGTATTTAATGTCGTATTGGGGATGTTGGGAAGGAGAAAGGCTGCCTTCCCTCTCAAAACGGGGGCCGGGTCGTGTCCTGCTTACCCTGCTGAGCCCTCAATTGCTCAACTGGCCCTGCAGACATCCATGTGTGAAATCCATGTCACCCCCACAGCCCTGGCTCAAGACAGGGTCCCAGGGAAGCCAAGGAGCTTCCAAAAAGCCATAAGTTCATCAAGAAGAAGTTTCCTTCAGGGCAGGAGACAGCGGTGATCCTCCTCCCATGGAGCGGGGGACTCCTTCACAGCCACTGCCTGCCTCCTCTGCCATCAGCATGTCAATATTTCACATGAATACTCTGGAAGCACAATGAAATGGTTATTTCTAAAATCACGAGCCATGTTCAAGCGTTATCCTGCTGAAGGAAGGGCAGTAAAACCACCTCTCTTTGCAGCAGGTCTGCATGGCTTCTGACCTTCTGTGGGTTGGACCTGCCGCGGGAGCTTGCCTGAGCCAAGCCTGGAGGATCAAGCACCTACAAATAGTCCTTCTCATTTCTCATTTCGGTATTTCATAATTGTATGTCTTCAGTGCAGCTACCACCTGCCCCCCAAACTCCAGCTGAGCAGCAGAAATATTGGTCCATTTCACCAACATTTTTTACATTGATTGGCAAAGTAAGGGCAGCTTAAGTTTAAGTAAGCATTGGTAATGTATGTGCCCTTGGTTTCATTTGCAAAGGCTGTATCAAATCCAGCTAAAATAGGAAATTAACTTGACAATCTCAAAAAAATCTACTGTTGTGGTTTTATCTACCCTTTCTAATAGTCCTTATCGCCCTGTTTGTTACGCCTCGTCATTGTCTAAGGAGAACACAGTCACCTATTATTTGTCAATCAGATCAGTCATTTGAGGTCAGTCATTACTACTGACATTAATGTCACTATTTGAAAGATACATTTTTTTAAAAATGCTTTGGTCTTTGGGGCATCTTTGGTTGCAGTCAATTTGATACATGAAAATGACGGGAAAACTTCGCTTTAAAGTATTTGGGTGCTATTGTCATATTGCCATTTGTATTCAAATTTGTCCATTCAAGTACCAATCAACAGAGTCTCTGAAAAGGTCAGAAGGAGGTCTGGTAGACTAAAATCAATCATTTCCACGGTGCTACCCTGCTGAATTAATCAATTAGAAGTGTTTTCGAGGATCTTTTGTGCCACTTCCAACACTTGTGTATTTCTAGACTATATATTCAAAGAGTCATGCTGCATGAATAAGCTTTTGTGGAGGATGTGCCTTTCTTTTATTCTTAAAAAAAGAATATTTAGTTGGTTGTAGGAAATGAGTCTTGTCCGATGAGTGCTTCCCTGAGCAAACGGTCAAAGATGTGTCTATATGAAGGCACTAGGCAAAGAAAATCCATACTAACAGAATTACAGGTTATATTTTAACATACAAAGACGACTTGTGAGATCACTTGAAGCTGATTCTTTGGCTAATTGTGTTGCAACTCTAAGAAAAGGGACTGTTGTGATGTCTCTCTGCATCTTTATGTGACACAGTCTCCTGCACCATACATCAAAAGCTACACAGTTGTCTCTCATATGCACGCTGAATTAAGCCCTGTAAAAGTATTAGTAAAGCATTATCTCTTCTGGAACTATGACTGGAGGTCATAATCTTATTTTTCTGGCATAGAGAAATATGTGCGTTACTTTTGTACTATGACACAATTATTTTGGTATTGCTTTAATTAGCAACCACAATTGCTAATTAAAATGAAAACAAGGTACTTTGTGTCTCAGGTATTTTCATTAAACGTAATTTACTTTAAAAAAAAAACCCAAACAGTAGCAACAAGATTTCATGTATCTTCTAAGCTTAACTTTTCTTCCAGCATGGCCTCGGTATGTACATATGACAGTAACATGAGCGAGGTGGACGTGCTGGCAGCAGGCACTGTGTGCGCCGGGCTGCTGGCAGGGTGCTTCGGTGGGTGCACCTGTGGGAGGGGGTGCTCTAGGAGGGTGCTGTACCCCCCAGAGGACAGGAATGGGAGAGCTGCCCTTCTGCACAGCCCCAAAGAGCCCCTCTCCTGAAATTGCTCTCTACGCTGTAAAATAGCCCATCCTGCAGCGTACGCACCCATGGAAGGCTTTCGCTTTGGTTTTCCTTCTTTTGCGGGTTTTTCTCTTGCTGTTGTTGAAAAGCAGAAGCTTAATCTTGTTGTGGTGGCAGGTGGCATTTGGAGGGGGTATTTATTCCTTGAAGGCAAAAATGTGTGTCCAACTTATGATTTCATTTGTACGGTAACCTTACAATGTGGCTGGAGCAGAGATGCTGAGCTGATTATGCCAGCCTCCTCTAATCAAGTTCTCTATAGAAAGAAAGTGCCAAAAATAAGGGGCGATTTTTTTTTCTCCATTACTTCATGAAGATTGTTCAGTCGAATAGAAACAAAGTATGTCTGAACAGAAATATTCAGGTTGGTAATGCAAATATCCAATTGGAAGCAGGACAAAGCTCAATAAATGCAAATAAATTGCATGCCTGATAAATCTGTATGTGCTGCTAAATCCACTTGCATTACTAACACAATATAAAGCAAGACTAGCGTCACAGCTTTCTGGTGGCACATTTTTGATACAGCAAACACTTAAGCAGCGGTTTCAGTGGTCCATGCCCCCTGCCCTGTGAGATAAACCTGCCTTCTTTTCCTTCCAGACCCCGTGGGTCCCACAAGAGACTGTGACTGCTTGTTTTCCCTAGGAAGGGGTGCAGAACAAATGTCTGCAGCCTGTCCTGCCCACCCTGCAGCCATGCAACCCCCCTATACAGGGACCAAGCCTCCTCTCTCAGGTGCTGGGAGTGAGGACCACTGATGGACTTGCAATCAGCTCATCAAAGATGCAGCACAAAGTCCTAAAATCTCCCAAGGGAAAGTTTCCCTCTAAATCTCCTGGAGAGAAGAAGGTACTCTGGAGGCTGGGGCTTTCAGCGTGATACATCTGATGCTCAGCTGACCCCAAATTATGCAGAATTAGGTACAATTTGTCAGGCATTTATGTCCTTGAAAGTGAAACAACCCAAAACAAACAAACCACCCTGTAAAGCTGAGGAAGAACGGTGTAATTCTCCTGTCCTTGGTTTAGGTGAGACCATAAAAGGACTAAGGACTAAAACATCCTGCTCTGTCTGCCAAAGGTTAAGCTTGCTGTGACCTCCTTAGTAACGAACACAGTCGTCTCCTTTGAGGGAGACTGTGCATCGAGCCCACCAACGGGAGAACTAGATCTTCACTCAGACGAAGTCAGGCCCTGCTGGTCCTGTCCGCAGTCTGTTATTGCCAAGGTCTCTGCACTCCGTTGGGTGTATCTATCTCCTGTGCAGCCACACAAAATAAGAAATTAAAAGGAAACAGCCCCTCTCTCAAAACTTACATAGACTGTCCTTTCAGCCATAGGTCTCTAAGAGAGATCACCAAAGTTTGGCTCCTACAGAGAATACTTTCATTACAGGCTCACCCCCTGTTGGGCTCAAAACACGTGTCCACCACCTCACAGATGGTGTGTCCTCCTGCCCGCTAATTCAAAGGGATGAGTTTGTCTCTGTGATGCTCTTCCTGAGCTGTTACGTCGGGTCTAGAGAAACAGCTTTGGGGAAAACAAGAGGACAAGCCATCAGCAGCCTTACCAACAACGAGCCTCCAAGATACTCTGCCTGGGTGGACCGACTCCAGCTCCCTCCACCCAAGTTTCCTGATTCTGCAGAGGAAAAAGGTCCTGCCATATTCCCAATGCCTTCATATTTCCTTGCTACAAGAAAGGCAGCTGAACATTATCACAAAAGGATTTCCTCATAGTATTTATTCATCATTTCTGTAATACACATCATAATGTAACTGCTTTTTGCTCCTAAGCATTATGTGGCTTAATTTAGATGGAAAAATTAGCACAGTTATCAACTGAAGCTGAAAAAGCCATGCTGAGATGCTGCAGCTCATAATATTAAAATGCAAGATAAGATAAATTAATACATTTTTATTCAGATAATGTGGCAGCCTGTAAGGAAGGCATTTCTCATTGTGTGTGAGAAGTTTTTCTGAGAGCTGTGATTTTTATAAGATAACAGCTCCTCGCTGGAGCAGAAGCACAGCTACTGCTGGTAGCTGCAGCACAGATGCTCTGTGCTGGCCCCGTACCCGTGCAGGCAGCCAGGCAGCTACCCACCACCCAGGGACTGCTCAGGTCCAGGCAATACCCATTTTCAGAAGGCAGAAAAGGAGAAAAACCGTGAGGGAAGCAAAGCAGATTGCTTGGAGCAGTGAATAGCACTGGGTACCAGGGAAGGGTCACTGTTCTCCTGTTACCACTGGCCTGATCCTGCACAGGGAAGACCTTTCTGCAAAAGTGGAAAGTAAGTGCACTGAAGTATGCAGCTGGAGGGTTATTCGCACTAGTGCTCCTCCGCATTTGTTCGATTTGTGCCTCCTTATTACTGTGGTCAAGCTTTGGCATGATCTGGAGGAAGCTGACCTCAGTCTCATGTCATGGTTTAACCACAGTCGGCAACTAAGCACCACACAGCCGCTCGCTCACTCCCCCCTGGTGGGATGGGGGTGAGATTTAGAAGGGTAAAAGTGAGAAAACTCGT
>NW_008795036.1:2193334-2203251 GCF_000699145.1 Aptenodytes forsteri
CTTCCCATCGGCAGGCAGGTGTTCAGCCATCTCCAGGAAAGCAGGGCTCCATCACATGTAACGTTACTGGGGAAGACAAAACGCCATCACTCCGAACATCCCCCCTTCCTTCTTCTTCCCCCAGCTTTACATGCTGAGCATGATGTCATATGGTGTAGAATATCCCTTTGGTCAGTTGGGGTCAGCTGTCCCGGCTGTGTCCCCTCCCAACTTCTTGTGCCCCCCCAGCCTACTCGCTGGTGGGGTGAGGCGAGAAGCAGAAAAGGCCTTGACTCTGTGTCAGCACTGCTCAGCAGTAACTAAAACATCCCTGTATTATCAACACTGTTTTCGGCACAAATCCAAAACACAGCCCCATACTAGCTACCGTGAAGAAAATTAACTCTATCCCAGCCAAAACCAGCACATCTCATTACCTTCAGTTCCTGATTTCATGCTAATTAGCCACAATAGTTTCACACAAGTTTTAAATGGTCTAAACACCTCCTTTTCCTGTCTTTTTTTGTTATTATCTTACCACTGTTGTTCCTTTGTTAAATATCCAGAGATTCTATAAATAGAGATGTTGATAGAAATTAATCCTTTAGTTTGTTTGAGTGATGCTAAGTACCTGTGACATTCATTAACACTCAGCTACATTTCCCTTTACAGATGGGGCTGCTGGTGCCATGGTGCCATCCAGCATTGTCTGCAGGCACCTATAGTTATCGTCTAGAAGCACTGAAAGTATTTTGAACACGTTGCTAATTAAAGCCCAGAGCTACAAGAGGATTTAGGTGTGGCCAGCATCCCTGACAATCATAAATGTTGGATGATAAAGTGACACAGCTGCTTTGTGCTGGGCCAAACCACATGCTGGTGCGTATGTTAGGAGTACCACGAGCACACCCAGGAGACCCAGCTGCTCGGGGTAATTTTTTTATAGGCTAGGTTTTCCTGACTGAGCTCCATTAAAGGGCTTATGGTGGGAGTAGATGAGTGCTGGTGTCAACAGCAGGGTGGATGGGACCACCACAAGGCCCACATAAATGGCTTTATCCTGTGAAGAAGCCTCCTGCTGCTGCCTGAAAACAGCCTTAGGTCTGAGAGGTGCTGAGATATTTGGTACCCTCTCTGGGAGTCAGTAGTGAAACTTCAGGTGTGCGTACTTACTGGTGAAAAATTTGATGCCTATGACCTTTAAGGAGCTTTGGCTAGTTTGGGTCTCAATGGCCACTGGACTGAGGTGGCCAGGTTCTACCAAAGTTGCACTGTGGGTGCAAGCATGCTTTGTTCTTCTTTCTTTGGGTTTTTTCTTTTTCTTAGCCTGTCCATTATGCATAAGGACACAGAACCACACAAGAGAGTAGGTGAAGTTCTGGTTTCACAACACTTTCTGAGATCTTTGTAATAAGCTTCCTCTGCGCTTTACTCACTGTCTTTTAATGTGTCTAAATGTATGCTTGTAACAACTCTTGCAATTCTGAAAAATATTGCCCTTTCTCTTCGTTCCCTCTGCAATTAGCACTGCAACAATAGTCATGAGGGATTCAGGATTGGTAAAATTAACTTTGAGGCCTCCTTCTCTCTGGAGAATGATATTAAGATAGTATAACTGGTAACCTGTGTATTTTCTAGTGACCTACTACAAGTAGATTAGTTATTGCTAAAAGACACTTTTAAGGTGTCAAGAATAAGACCAAAGATTTGTTTTGGATTGGAAGGCATCCTGCTGGAATATCATTTATATGTGAGTGGTTTTACTTGCTAACTGCTGACATTTAATATTTAGCAATAGGAATACTTAGAGAGGAGAACCTGGAAAAGCTGTGTAGCTGCAGTACATTACTGGAGTCTGTGGGAGGACCGGATGCCAGATACGAAGCACTAATTTTGTCATTATGTCTAATTATATAAACTGTATAATGGAGGGGTCAGGAATGTAACCCAGTCTTCCTGAATTTCAGCATCTTCTAAGCCTGTTCTCTCACTGTGAGGTAGTTGCTCTGTCTGAATTAAGACTCCTCACAGGAGATAAGGACAGGCACTCACTCACCGGTTTCCACATTAAAACCGTTCAGAGCTAACAATGACGCTAGTCAACAGGTTCAAAACCCTCTGGTGTTAGTGATACAAAGTACCAAATTAATAGTTGCAGTGAGACAAGATCGGAGGGGACCTTCTCTTGTTCAACCTACAGATATAACTGAAAATGCAAAGACATGCTTTTGGGCACAGAAGCTCTTCTTCAGGTAGGAAGCAGCAGACTTTAGCACCAAGTCACGTGTACTGGGAATTAAGTAACAGCTTCAGAAAACTGCAGAGTTTATCCTAACAATGCTAATCATTTAGATATCTCAAGAGAAGAGGGTGGCTTGTAACTGTGGAGTAATGGGGAATGCTAGACAGAAAAAGGGTGACGAAGTCATTAGCCCCTGTCATACAGAAAAGGGAGAGGTAGCTATCACATTAAGGTATTAGTTGGCATAAGACATGGGAGAATTACTATGTGCCATGAAATCAATTTCTCTGCTGCATTTATTATTTTTTAATATTAGTAGATTTATGAATTTTAGTTCCCAGTCTAGTCTTCAGAAATATTTTGTGGGCCTACCATAGTTTTTTAGGTTTAGGATATGTCATGACATGCAGCAAGAAAGTCCCTGCAGGATGAAAGCAGAACTCAAATGCAGAGAGTGATGATATTGCAGTGTTGGAAAGAATAACACACCACGTTCCTTCTGTGCCCTGGGCAGACACAAGGCCTTTGGGACACTTCTCCATTTTAGATGATGTTGTGGGCACTCATGAGAGAGGAACTGATAGTGCTACTTAACACCCAGCAACGTGGTTTCAAGAACAAGCCAGCCCACAAAGCAAGAACAGTTCCTGCTACGGCTGCATCTTAAACCTCAGTCTCAAATGTCCTCAACCCCAAAACTGTCAGAAGTGGATCATTAAAACCAAGCTGTCCTCTCTGAACTTTAAGAGGCCTCTGCATGTCACTGTCTGAGAGCCTAGAGCAGTGAAAGGTGTGTGCTAAGTTAATGGGATTGACCAGGAATGAAGAATAAAGTCAAGAATTTGTCTAAAAGCAAGGGAGGAAAGCCTGCTAGACTAGTTAGATCCCACAGAAACCATCACTGGCTGCAATGGTTATGAAGAGAAGTTTTTCTACTTGGCTACAACTGGGTTTCTGTAAACACAGATTGTTGTTTGACGGGTTCAGGGAGGAAAATGGTAGTAAGGGAAGGAGTGCCTGCAAATGCCTTCTCCAAGCATTGAATTCTACCTCTATGTATCTTTGAGCAATGGGAAGATTTCCTTTTTTTCCCCTTTTTATCCTTTTTTTTTCTTTTTCTTTAATGAGGGTGTTGCCAAGGGGTGTGCTATGGCAGCAGCATCCTGCAGTATGTTATTTGCTTCCTTCCTAATCAAAATATTATGGAGTGGTTATTGCATATCCTTGCTGTAATTTTGGAAATTTAATCCCCAGCATTTGGGGGATCACACTCCTCCCTGCCATGTAAACTTCCTAAGCAAATTCTCTGCCAAGTTTTCAAGTGTTCCAATTTCAAGTTATTTTGATCTTATCTCTGTTGTGTTTCCTTAATGTATCGTGTCTTTAAAGATTTTTTTATCACAGTCGAAAATTACATACAATCACACTCAGGCTCTGCAAATACAGGCCATGCAGTCCTCCGCTCCCACGTTTAATGAAGACGGAGCAAAAAGTTACCTGGGCTGCTCCAGTAACTCAGTTTGAGGAAAGGCACAGACTTTCTAGCTTCAGTTTGAACTGCTGGAATTTGGCTCACCTAACTTTAACAGACCATGTGTTACACGTCTAGATGGCCCCTCTAACTTCAGCTAGTTTGGAGTATAAATCTTGCTAAAGATTGCTAGACTTTTCTAGTCTAAAAGCTGCAAAGTTCTGCCAATAGAACCATGCTGACATAGGTATAAAAATGAAGAAGTTTTGAGCTGTGACTTGTGTCCCTGGCACAGGTTGCCCAAAGAGGTGGTCGTGTCCCTGGCACAGGTTGCCCAAAGAGGTGGTGGATGCCCCATCCCTGGAAACATTCCAGGTCAGGTTGGACGGGGCTCTGAGCAGCCTGATCTAGTTGAAGATGTCCCTGCTTATTGCGGGGGGGGGTTGGACTACATGACCTTCTAAAGGTCCCTTCCAACCCAAGCTATTCTATGATTCTATGAATAACATAAATAGGTAATAAATGTCCCTTCCCGATTCCTAAAAGCTTTCTGTAGTGGTAGGGTGTCTTGAGGGAATTCCCCCGGCAGCTGCTTTTCAGCAGTTGTTGAAATGCCTGCCATGCGCAACAAGGGCGTTGATGGTTTGAGCTCCCTTCATACAAACTTGCCTGTCAGTCATCAGCAGCGCGGCTAAAGACAGCTCCCGTTGGTGCCTCCCAGCCGCACGGCTTGGAAACACCAGCAGCAGCTCTGGCACGGTTGCTTTGCTCCTCACACACAGATTAGTCTAGAGATGAAGAACAGCACGTAACACCCCAAATCTTTATGCTAATTCTGGGGCTGTTCTTCCTTAATGGGAAAGAACTTTGTGTACTTTTGGATGATTTCATATTTGATGATTTATTTTTTTAAACATGTTTCCTGGACCACCTGCTGTTCTGACCTCTTTCTTGGACATGCAGGCTCTCGCAGCCTGGTACTCCTGCAGCAGCACAGAGCATTGCATGGCACTGGGAGGCACATTCATCCTGGGGAGACTCAGGCGGTGTAACCCAGGGATTCATTTGCACTAACACACTCGGAGACTTATTTTCACAGTCTGTGTTAAATTCAGGGATTGGCATACTTGATAGGAAGCATACCGTCTAGTATGGCTGTTTAGAAACATCCATAGCATATCTTGGGTCAATGAAATACTTCACACACCAAAATGATGTATTATGCACAAAGTGCACTTGCGTGGATGTGTTGAGGTAGACGGAGACAGAGACTATAACCAAGAAACCTACGGAAAACTGGCTTTAGGAGAAGAGCTTTGGCACCTCTGACCATCCCATTGAGCAGGCAGGAATGTGGGGTGCTAAGGTCCCAGACAAAAGCACACAGTAAAAGCAGAGGGCTTAATTTATCTACCTTGGAAGCATTTGAGCTTGCTGCTCCAGAGCGCTGACAAGACTTGGCCATGGCAAGGTGAGCACCACACGCTCAGCCAGACGCTGAACAAGAGGCTAAAGAAAATACTCATACACAGTAGGACATCTGTAGCTCCACCATACCACATGCTAGTGAGGAAAAACTATTCACATCCCCCACAAAAACCGGGTGTCACACCCTCATGAAGCAAGCAGCAGCAGAAACGCCCACGTAGTCATTCTGAGTCCTGCCTCTTATTGCCATCCAGGACGGGCTTTTAAAAAGTTTTAACAAACATTTTACAGCAGCCACAATCTTGATAATGCACAGAAAGACTCTGTTTGTGTCAAAACCTCCCTGTGATACAGAGGAAGCAAGCAAAATATTCATTCAGGAGAGTTTTTCTCCCCTGGGGACTGCTGGGGTTGCTGGACCATACTTTGCAATCTTGGGTGAGCATTCCCTTGTTTATACCCTGTCCTCCCTGGGATTTCAAACCTTGTGCAAAACAGCGTTCTCCTGCTGGGACAGTCATGCAAATAAAAAGTTCGCTGCTATTTTATGACTTTCCTTGATTTTCTCAGTGAGACGTTTCTAAGCAGCAATTAATGAAAGCAATACCACATAGCATCATCTATTTGCACTCTTAGTTGGAGTGCTCTAGCGCTTGCAGCTGGGCATTGCACATTCCTGAAGGTGAGCTGACTTAGATATGAACCTCTCCACCTTTCATTTTCTTTATTACTGTCTTTAATAAGCCTTTACTTACGTAAAGTATTTCCTCTGCTTGTGAAAACTACCAGCAACAGATGATGCGTGATGCTATTCAGCTGAATCAGCCCATTCATTCCCCACCACAAGTAACACATGTTTTGCCCCTCTGTCATGTACAAAGAGTTTTCCCACCAAGACCAACTCAAAACTGCTTCACCCGGACACGGCTGCTCTCTGCCTCGCCCTGTACCTCCCAGCAGCTTGTGTCCCTGTTGTACCTCATGTACAGTGCGATATCAGCTGCTCGCTAGCATGAGTGGTCAGCAACAAGCAGAGCTGAACCGGTGCCAAGCACGAGGGCTGCGGCAGCACTTAAGCATCTGAAACCTCCCCTCCTGGCAGCAACAAGTATCAGGTGTGGTTCGGTCTTCTCGTGCAAATCCAGCTGTGAGGTCAGGGCAGGACAGTGCGGGAGGAGCCCCTGGCAGGGCACAGAGAGGCACTGGGGATGGGGAGAGGTGCTTGCGGGGTGCCAGGCAGCGCTGGGCTGGGGGACCGGGAGCAGCCATGCCTTGGTTTCAGCAAGGGGTCCGCTCACCCACAGGAATCATCCTGCTGCCCACCCAGTCGGGGTCCCAGAGCCAGCCACCCTGCAGTGAGCCTGGCCGGCCAACCCATCACATCCACCCCTTGGCACAAGCCCAGCTGTTTCTGCTCTGCAGCCCATTACTATCGTAAAGTTGACGGTATGATATGAAACCGCAGCATTCATTTCACTTCAGAAAGGTGATGTTAGACTCAGAACCATAACTCTTTTTGACACACAAATATTTTTGTTTCCTGAATCAATCTTTGCTCTTGTGTCATCCCTTTGACAAGTGACTGTCAACAAGGAATTCAGGGGAAAGGCTTGAGATTATTGCGAATAAAGGCTTCCTAAATATCTTGCTCAAAAAAAGTAAGGAAAAAATCCCTAATCAATATGTTTCCTTTAAAATGTACATACATTCAACATATTTGCTAAAAGGTAAATGTTGCACTGATGTTTGGTCTTAAACTGCAGCAGGACAGAGTTGTGTTAGACTTTAGGCAACCTTTTCTAGGGTGGGGACCACGGAGCAGTGGGACAGGCTGCCAGGGAAGGCTCAGGTCCCCATCACCCAAGGTCTTAGGGAACAATTTAGCCAATATCTGCCTAGAGTGGTCTTGCCTTGGGGCAGGAGAATGAGCTTCTGCAGGTCTCTTCCAGTCCTAATTTTCTACACTTCTAGATTTTTCCTCTGTACTTCTGTCCTTAACTGATGTCCCCGGTCAGCACTGGGTGGCAGCCACCAGCAGCTCCTGGCCCAGTGCCAAGGGGGGAGGCAGGTGCCCTGTGAGGCACGGGGGGAGCTGGGAGGGGAGCTCCCAGGCGCTCGCCTCCTCCCCGAGCCACAGGGATGGCGAGGGGCACAGAAACCCCATCTCCCGCTGGGGAGACGCGGCTGTTCCGCACCACGCATCGCAGGCCGGGAGCCCATCCCAGCCAGCTCTGAGCGGTGTCTTCACCGCCTGGCTGGGCTGCTTTTATAATCAGGCATTTGTTGTGCTAAAAAACGAACACAATTACCAAACCGTTCTCCTTTTAAGTTATTCAGTGAATAAGATGGTCAGCTTTTAGTGGTACTTTATTTTCCTTGGCTGCCAAAAATCCGCTGACAAGCAAAAAAGCCGAGCGTTTATTTTGTGACGAGAGGGCACACGATGTAGAACACACCCTGGGATTTGCATAAGGCGACTGAGCACATGCTGCAATAATTTGTAATTATTTTATTGTGTCATCTTTCAACATTTTTCCTGCTCTTTAAAGACCAACTCACTGTCAGGATGAGTAAAGTGTTTTCCACGAGGCAGAGGACTTGTTGTCAGACAGGGACCTCCTGGCAATTGCGCTACCAGAGATGACACTTGGCCACAGTCAGGTTCTGCCCTGAAAGGACATTTTGCCAAGTAGCTTCAGCAAGACATCATTCTCTTCCATTCGCTGCCACGGATTTGTCTGATGACTGTGGGTAAACATTTTCCTGGTCTGTGCCTCAGTTTTCTCAACTCTCAAATGTTCACAAGAGAGTTATGTGGCTGCTGAGTGTTTGCTGGTGAAATGGGCCCTACCAACTCCACACATGACCACAATTTTCAGATTGAGTGGAAATTATACCCGATGGTCATTTCCGCCTCTACCAGAAGTTGCTTAATTTCACTGAGATGGTTTTGCAAGATACAAAATTTCCTGTCAGAAAGTTACTGGGGTTCTTCTCCAAGAAAGAGATTTTCAACTTCAGGTTAACTTTAACTTTCATTTAGAATTTCAGCATCTCTTTCTGGCGGGAAGTGGCTCTCTGAGGTCTCCTACCCAGCTGCTGGCTCTCAGCTGGGCCAGGGGCTTTATATTTAGCTGATGCTATATGACTAGTTCTCCAAATACCTTCCTTCCTTGTCCCTTTTCTCTTCCTCCTTTCCTTCAGGGGAAAAATCTTGTACAGATGTACCCACGGCTTAGCTGGGGTACCCATGGGTCTTCCCCACTCTCCTTGTGTCGTTCTGTAACCCCATCACTTATCTATAAATTATAAATTGTCTTCTTGACAGCCATGTTTCCAGCCCATCATCAGATTAAGTGATTGTATAGCCAGTACGAGCTGGTGTTTGGCTAACGAGAGTGCACTAACGTAAGAAGCTGTGCTCACAGTTTTCCTCTGCTGGGACGCTCCCCTTGCCCACGAGTCTACCAGAGCTGTTGGCAGTGCTCATAGCCTCCATCCAAAGTTCCGTCGCTCATAGGGCTGCATAGCCAGGGCATTAGCAAAGCTCTGCCAAACTCCCAACCGTGAGAGCAGGGCACGGTGATTTCATAGGATTTGCATTCGCTCTCCAGCATAGTGGATTCGTATTTGTTCTGTCACAGGCAGAAACAAAACCCTGAGTGAGAACGTTCCCAAACCAGGCGATTTTGAACTCTACATTGCCTGTACCCAAATGTAATGTCTTCTAACATTTCATTTGGATTTGAGCAGTAGATAGTAGACAGGAAAACAAACTCAGGTCTTTAAGGTAAGGCTCAGATTAAATCTTTCATTTTACACTCTGTGCAGATTTTATCTCCTAAATGTTTGATTTTATCCCTTAAATGCATACTTCCTGGCTCTTCGTTTTGCAAGTGATGAGAACAGATCTAGTCTAGCGACTGTATATCTTCTGAACAGATCACACTGTATGCTTGTGCTGGCAGTCATTGCTTCCTGGATGGAGGAAATGAAAGCAATCAAGTTTTTCACCATCTCGGTGATAAGAGAAATTCAATACCTTCATTGCCTACGCAAGCAGACAGTTTCTTTTTAATCACATAGTACTAAGAGCAAATGAGTCTACCTCCAGATCTCCTACCATGGATTCATAACACCTCCCACATTCATCACATAGAATAATGAATAAATAATGTATGAAAAATGCCTCCTAGTTATGCGTGGCATCCTTATTACAGGAACACATAGCATTTCAGACTGGGGAAATCTGAGGAAACTCACTGAGATGAGTTCTAAAATAGCTGCCATAAAAAATCACAGAAGGCTGGTATGAAATAGAGAAGGCTTTTTCCGCACTAGAAACATCACCGGGCTATTAGCAACGTGGAAAAAAGCTATTATAACTATCACAGAAACAGCAGGAGTAAGAGCCAGCCGGTACTGCGAGAGCACCTCGGCTGCCGCTTCACTCCCAGCGCTGCCGGTGGATTTGCTGGGCGATGGGTATGAGTTCACCCTGTTCCTGCAGCCGCTTCAGTCCTTGCTGCAAGGCAGCAACCCGGCCGCTGGCTGTCGGTCACGCAGTAGTTAGGCCCTTTATTGCTACATGGGCGGCAAGCAGGAGGAGCTGGAAGCCATTGTGCAGCGGGAGAGATATGACTTAGTCGCCATCACAGAAACATGGTGGGGTGACTCTCATGACTGGAGTGCTGCAATGGATGGCTATAGACTCTTCAGAAGGGACAGGCGAGGAAGGAGAGGAGGTGGGGTGGCCCTGTATGTTAGGAAGTGTTTCGATTGTATAGAGCTCAACGA
>NW_008795036.1:2206350-2210063 GCF_000699145.1 Aptenodytes forsteri
CAGTATTCTCAGTAAAAGGGAAACCGGTGAGGAGATGCCAACCTCATGTGAAATATTCCTGGCTTTAACCCGGACAGTGGCACCAGGAGCTGGTGTGCCTGGCTTTTATTGGTATTTTTAGGTTGTGGCCTGGGGGCTACGCAGCTGTCGCAGCTTTCTCCTGCCTCTCTCCAGCCCCTTAGACGACAAGCGGGTCTGCCCCTCTGCAAGTACTGCCGACGGCTGGTCTGGTGGGGCAGAGCCAAGGAAGGGTTCTGCAAGGAGGTGCTGTGTGCACAAGGGAAGTCTGCCATGTGGGCTGCGCCGCTCAACCCGCTGCTGAGTTACTGCCTTGGCAGGGTTTGCTAGGAATGACAAAAAAAACCCGGTTGCAAAAGAAAACTACATTAATGCACTGCGTAGGGTTATTAATTTATCTGCTGTTGGGTTTTGAGCCGTGAAATTAATAAAGCCAATAAATGCAGAGTAAAATTTAGTATAGGTGGTTTATAGGTCATTCAATCAGAATCCTATACACCTTTGTATGCAGAAAAGTACTCATAGTAATGAGCTTTGTAGCACTTTCCTTGTTCATGAAGGTTTTGTGTGTCTTTAGAAAATCTCTCCTCTTTTGTTGGTTCATCTCTTGAACTATCTATGCCATATAGCCATCTTATCTTCCTGACACAAGCGTAACTGCCTCGCCATCTGCCACCCAAAGTGCTCATGAAAAGAGTTATCTGTCCCCAGCTAGAGTTGAGTTATCTGTCCAAAGACCAAGTCCTTCATGAGCTTCTATTTGTATTTCGATAATTCATCAAAGGAATTATTTAGCTGTTCACAATACATGCAAAGTAGCAACAATATAATATATCAACCCTTCCTGCCTTAATACACTTTAAATACTCAATTTCCCAACTACCAGCTGGCTGTATGAGAAGGGAGTGACACCATAAATGGGCAAAGAGCTCACTGCTGATGGAAACGAGTGGGATGATCCTCTGGGCTGCTGCAATTCTGGCACTTTGGCAGACCATTTCTAATTGCAAAATAAGAGGAAAGGACTGAAGAGGGATCTGCTGCTTGGTGGAGTCTGTACTTCTATGACTGAGAAATAGCACTGAAAATTGCATTTGCTCCTGAATAGAGTCAGGATGTCACTGCATGGGGATCAGCTCATGTTGGCTGAGCCTCTGTCAAAACAACCTTTGGACTGAATCGTCTCAGCTTTTCACTTACATACTGTGAGAATCCAAAAGGCTTTTTTATGTTTTTCTGGTTGAAATAAAATCTTCTCCTTGCTGAAAATTAATTATTGAGCGTTCTGCTGCTTTATAATGTATTTATGTGTTCTTGGGAACCTCTCCCTTTTAGAGCACAGAAGGCATCATCTTAAGCACAGCTCAGGCAAAAGAAGTGCCCAGTGATGCCTTGTGATGCCTTTCCTCCAAGGAGTTCAGGAGATACTGCTATCAACAGACAGTGCTATTATGCCTGGTACCAGAGTTTCTGAGCATTGGCTATAAAATGGAAGATAACCCTGATGTTCAGGATGGGCTGCTACTCTTATGCAAAGCGCATTGCTCAAAGGGCTTTCCTCAAATTCAGGTTAAGTGAGCACTGTGCAAGCCTGCAAGGAGATATATTCCATTTTCTGCTGAGGTTCATGGCTGGGCTCACGCCCATGGCAAGTGTGCCCTTCCAGGGGCGTGCCAGGTGACGTGACTGGCATCTGCCATAGCTCCCTTATTCTCTTTTCCTGTCCCTAAAGGGACAAGCATGTGCAGTGGAGTGTTTTGTTTTGGTGACCTGTTTGCTTCTGGCTTGTGAGGGTTTTTTAAATGAATGTAATTATACTGCTGTGTGTGTGTTAGGAAAGGCCAGCTAACGAAGAGCAGTTTGGGCTGGTGACTGGATCAAGGAAGCTTGCCAGGTCTTGCCGTAGCCCTCTCCACCGATGTGGGGCAGCTGCTGAAGAACCTGCATCTCCGTCTCAGACAGGTTTTGCTCTGCTCATTGGGCTGTGGAGCAAGCAACGGGGGGGTGAGAGCTCACCCACAGTCAGGTCTGAAAGGCAGAGGCTGTCCTGTGCAGCATGGCTTTGCTCTGCCTTCCCAGTTCTCAGAAAACAGGGCTTGAGCAAGCAAGGGTTGCTCACCCTTGCTTGCTCAAGCTCGCTAGGGCCAGGCGGATTCGCTTGGCTGTAACTGAGGGTGAGACTGAGATGAAGGAACAGGAGAGCATGGGCTAAAAGCTCAGTGTATTGCTGTCCTGGTAGCTCCCGAGAGAGAGAAAAGCAATTAAGAAAGTAAACCCCATAAATTCACAGGGCTGGGTCAGTCCTTCTGTTGCTGTTATGCCATTAACATACTTTGTGATCCTCCTACACTGAGTTACTTTCTTCTCATACTTAACCTTGACCACTAAGGAAAAAAAATACCTGGCAACTTCAAATTTGATTATTCATTCCACCAGTTATTGCATCTTCTAAAATGCAATCTACTCTAAAGGCTTAATTGCAGGCTTATTGCCTGCCTCAAAAGTTTAGTGGAAACAGCCTTACTCAGGCATCCTTACAGAGCCAGGCCTGCAAGCACAGCAGTGATGGATTGCTGACCTAACTGCTAAAGTAAGTGGGGACTAGGGGCGATTTCATTACAACCTTCAAGACAAGACCCTTTGCCTTGCTTTAATCGATCACAAGTCCCCAGACTTGGCACAGGGACAAGCGGGCACTCTGGGAAGAGGTGTTTGGATGAGTTGGTGTTAGGCAGCGTCCAAGCCTTGTGGAGCAAGGAGAGAAGAAAAAGAGTCAGGCTGTCAGACAAGGCACTCGGAGGGCAAATCTCAATAGACATAAAGAAATGAAGAGAAAAACTCTTTGGAGATTTCAGTTTCCTAAACCCTTGTGTGAGGAGGCTCACAGGTGTTTCCTTTCCAACTCCAGCTTTCCTGCCGCCCCCAACGACATCCTCGCTGCACAGCGATGCCTTGCCTTGTCTGCTCCGTTCATCGGCTGCAAGTTGGAACAGCAAACTTTTTGGGTGGAAATAACATTGCTTGGATGCTAAGAGAAAAAAACATCATAATTTGCTCTTAGCAAGGAAAACACAGCAAAAGCAAAGGGCTTGGACTCACTCGATTCTTTATTCAAGATGCAAGCCCTGAATATCAGCTCATGAGTGTAATCAGGTTTGGTTCATGGCCAGCTATGTACGCCTAGCTGTGTTTCAGCCAGGGGGCTTTGCCCACTCACCCCGGGTGTGAGCCCCACACAGGAGGCATGTGGCGCTGGAGAGGATCACCCCACATTTCCCACAGCAGCCTCTGGTTTCACAAACAGCTTCCCAGGCACCACTGGCCACACCTGGAAAGCCTAACATAGATTTGTCTGCCTCACATCTTTCTTTAGCCTCTTCTAAGTCTTAAATTTACTGGAAAACTTGCCAGCAAGATTCAGAGACCAGACTGAAATTAATATAAAATTTGGCTGATGAAAGAAGGCTCAGATGGAGCCAGCACTGCACTGAATATGTCACCAGCTGCCTTTCTTCTTGGCTCCGCTCTGCTCCAAAAGACAGTCTTTCTACTTCAAACAGGCAGCCTTCGTTCTCCACCTTTCTCAGATGTTTTTGAGCAACCTAATTTCACTGGAGAGCAGTCCATGGGGATTGAGGTTTTGTCATGGTTTAACCCCAGTTGGCAACTAAGCACCACACAGCCGCTCGCTCACT
>NW_008795036.1:2210401-2234345 GCF_000699145.1 Aptenodytes forsteri
AAAGGCCTTGACCCTGTGTCAGCACTGCTCAGCAATAACGAAAACATCCCTGTGATATCAACACTGTTTTCAGCACAAATCCAAAACACAGCCCCATACTAGCTACCGTGAAGAAAATTAACTCTATCCCAGCCAAAACCAGCACAGTTTTTTTTACTTTGAAAATGTGAGACCTTCTGGGCATCAGCTACCAGGAGAGCACCAGTCACCAAAAGCAGGCAGTTTTGGACAGTTACCAAAACTGCTGTGGAGGCAATTCTCCACGGGGAGGAGAAAGGTTCAGAAATTGTTCTCAGCCAGCTTGGTCCACATGGTGAAACCCTTGCGAAAAGGAAACAGGCTTCCTACGTGTCAGTTTTGACATCGCCATCCTGTTTCGTGCCTGTATTTCAGCATGCTAATTGCTTGGAAAGGTGGGGGGTAAAAGATCTTATGCTTAGATCTTCATGTAGGTGTTGTTGCCAAGATGCATGGTGGGAAAAAAAAAAAATTAACCTTTTTTCTTTTGACTTTGTATTTTTTCCCTATCCTGCCCAGCCTCTGCAGAGGAGCAGGGGGGAGGGGTACCATCCCCGTCCCGCAGGAGGGCAGGGTGCCATGGCAGGGACAGCCATCCAGTGAGAGATGGGGAGAGGCTCTCCCCAGGGCTCTGCCTCGCACCGCAGTGACGGCAAAGGTGAGCTGCTGCGTGCTGGGCAGTGCCTGCTGCTGCCCGCCGAGCCAGCCCACGCCTGGGCTCCTCCGTGCCTGCCGCCCTCCCCGAGCAGTAGCATCACTCCACCTGTCTCCAGAACTGGGTGGGCAGCATTAAGTCAACTTGAGATAAAATATACTCTTCCCCAAGCTTTTTCACAGCCTGTAGCACTCTCCGTGCAGACAGCATGAAGTAGGGCATGCCAGTGTGTCTTCCACAACAGCTGCTTTGTCGCTCACTGTGAGTCGCTACTTTGCTATCACCAATTTCTTGTCCCTTCTGCAATAGCAAATCCTGTACCGAGGCATATGAACTGCCTGTTGTGTAAAATACTAAAACTCATTAACACTTGTACTTCTGACTGAGCTATTTTTTGTTTACTTTGAGAAGCTAACTCCATGTTCCACCGCTGTTTAGGAGAGCCTCTCACTAGCCTCAATATGTGTGTGTGGGAGTGGTCTCTACACAAGAGTTAAGCTTGCTAGAGAAAGAAAATTCAGGAGATGCAAACAGGAAAAAAAGTAATAGCATAGGGTGCCACATTTTGCTGAAAGTCTCGTTGCTATTTTTATTTTTCTGTGTTGTTAGGCTCTCTCTGAAGTAGCTCTCTCAGCAAACAAGGCTAGGATGAAAGACAGGCTGATTAACAAAATCAAGGCTGCTGAAGAAACACTGATGCAGTGGGTGGTGATCTTTTCCTGAGCCAGCTAAGTATTAGCGCAGCAACGCAGCAGGAGGGAACCAAAATCCTCGCCATGTACAGTCAGTGGAAGGCTTTAGGTACACTTTACAAGTGAAATTTGTTCAGGATACCATGGTCAACGGCAGCCAATTTACATGTTGATCCATCATTTGAAGGTGGGAAAGCTGTTCCTCACTTCCCATCTTAACCTACTATACCTTTGTGGGGTAGAGAATTGCAGATGCATGTAAATGTTTGCAGGGATTTCCTCATTCTAAGATACTCTACATACATTATCATTTCTTGTCCACCCAGGTGCCAGAATTTATTCCTGGAAGATATGATTGTGGCTCTTCACTTCTTTCTTTTGATGGGCCCTAAATCCATGTCCTTTCTTTTGGCCCTCTGTGCTTTGCAGGGGAGGGAGAAGTGTTACTCTTCAGTTAAAAGCAACCAAAACCACAAATGCCAAATAGTTCTGCTGTTGTCATTACACTGTTTCTGAGCTGCTAATCTCTTCACCAAATTGCAAAAAGTGAGCCACTGTGCTAGAAAAAAAATTAAAATTAAAAAATCCTCTTTTCTGTCCTACTTTGTAGGAGTAAAAATGAAGCAATCCCTCCAGGACAGCTATTACCAGCCCTGTGCACATCCAGCCCCCGCGCGTGCGCTGTATCATTTGCTCAAGGAGGAAGGCAAGCAGGGCGGGGATCCCTTGCGGTGAGATTTCCTTTACCGCAGGTTCCGTTCTCAGCTATGCTTTTATTCTAGGGCTTCAGAAAAAGGAGAAGTAAATCCTGCTGTTGCAATTATTCGGAGAACTCGATCCCAGAGTGGCATCGATGTACCAAGAGGTTGCAAATACAAAGCTGGGACATTTTTCAGAAAAAGTTCTCGAAACGTTGCCTGAAAGCCAGAACAGAATAGGCCCATCTCAGCTCTGTATCCTTAACAAAAAAGTTCTCCTCTGCTATGACATGCAAAACAGGCAATATAAGGGAGTTTTTCCATCCTTCAGAACCGTTTGTTTATTTTCCTATAACCAAGATGCTTCGGTTTTAATACAGCCCCACAACTAACTGTGCCATGGTCACCTGCAGTGCATGGGTCAGAAAAAGCAACTGGGGAAGGATCAAAAGTTTGAGTGTTGGCATTGCCACTAAGTTTGGACTTAAATGCTCAGACCTTGGGACCTTGATACCAGGTGTGAGTGACACATGGCCTGGGAGAGAGCACCTAAGTCAGGACCAGTATCAGCAAAGGTTTCGCAGCAACCAGAGTGGGCTGGAAACCAAACTACCTCACTGGTGTCTCCAGCCTGTGGTGAAGCTGGTGTCACATCAGCTTTGCAGTTACCTGTGTGAGCTAGACTGAAGTGATGCCTTCCCACAATGCAGAGGAGGTTCAAGGTTTAGGGCTGTTCCAGCTCTTGCAAAAATACAGCATGGCAGAGGAAACCCTGCCAGAGAGGACCTGTGGTGTTTGAACCCTCTCTGCAATGTGGTTTGGAAGCAGAGGCATGGCCTGAATTTCATACTTCTTCCTGGAACATTATTTGCAGCAGCAATTCCTTATGTCTGCCAGGCCCTGCTAAGTGGTGCTCTGCAAGAGAACTGCAGAATCATGTTAAACAGTAATTTACAGCATTTTAGGGACCGATGAAAAGAATGCATTGTGGGTGAGGGGGAAATGCTGAGATTTGACAGTGTCCTGGTGATGGAAGCGGCTAAGTCAGGCTGTCTTAGAGAAATGTACGCCTGCTCCTTTTGCAGCTGCCCCAGGCAGAGTCTGAGCCATCTCACAACTGAAGCTGCCCATCTTACCCACAGTTTGTGGGAACATGAGAGAATGTCTCCAAAAATTCCTTTGGCAGAGAAAAAAACCCACATTGTCTTGCAAAATGCCTGGGGTCACTACTGTCAAGAACCATCTCACAGCAGCAGAACGAACACTGTGCTGGTTGGAGCTGGAAGAAGCAGACTAGGGGAGAAGGCCGACTCCTGAACTCCTTGCAGCAGCTGGAGAAACTGGAAACGGTGTACATTTAAGTCCAAACTTAGTGGCAATGCCAACACTCAAACTTTTGATCCTTCCCCAGTTGCTTTTTCTGACCCATGCACTGCAGGTGACCATGGCACAGTTAGTTGTGGGGTTGTATTAAAACTGAAGCATCTTGGTTATAGGAAAATATAGGAATATAGGCAACTGGAAAAAAAAGAGCAGTAAAGGCCCCAAAACTGAATAGTCTACAAGCAGAATTCATTTAATGTAAAGGAGAGGCATTCATCTACAGGCACCATTTGTCTGACAGTGTGACCTGGGAGTCTAAAACAAATGACCCAGAGCTTTCACTCTGTTTCTAATAGTCTACCTAGAGGGAAAGAAAGGGAACTCGTACCTTTATGGAAATATTACTAAAATATTGCTGTGAATCAACTTGTAATACACTTTGCCTGGGATGGAAGACATACAGCTGAACAATGGGATGAGTTTCTTCCCTGTATTTCCTCCAACACCCAAGAAAGTTACTGTTGGGGAAGAAATGTTTGATTAACAAATGGTATGGTAGAGAAAATTGGGAAGATCTTGTGGCTTTGGCATAGGTATTAGAAGATGGTATAGACCTCTTTTGTTGATTTTAGAATTTGTTCAAGTTGGTAAAAAGATTACATAATTGATGAGTAACCCTTAGTAAGACATAAGGTTTTGATGCTTAGCAGGATTGAGCGTATTTGTTGGTTATGCTGGGGATAGCATCAGCTAGTTTGCATGTTATTACGGCATGCAGACTGCTTCTCTTTAACAATTTGTGGAGACAATTTGAAATAATTCTGAGAGAAACCCATGGGATTTACTCATCAAAGGACGAAAAATCCATCATCTGTTCTCTGCTGATGACAATGACCTCACTGGATCACAGAGGAATAGGTGTGAAAATAACTAGAAAGAAAGAATGAAGGCAAAAGCAACCAGATGTGAAGATTTCTTACAGAAGGTAGGGATACTTAAATTGGTTGAAACAGCAAAGATATTCGCATCCCAGCCAAGAGCCACCGAAATGTGCTGAACCCCTCAAGCAGTGGGACAACTTAGCACTCAGCTAAGTGTCACTAAGAAATAAATCCAACAAGTAGAAATCCAGCATTGCTCAATAGCTGCTCTAGCAAAATAGCATTGAGCCTAACCTCAAGAGATCCCCTACTCCCACTGCCCTTCTCTAAGGCGGAATCATCTGTTCTTATATTATTCCCAATAGCTACTTCTCTACTCTGTTCTTCAAAAGCTCTATGGATGCTTTGTCAGTTAAAGCAGCGCTCTGTTTCACTCAGCACTGACTCACCCAAGCACTCACTTTTGCTGCTTCACTGTCTTGACTGTTAGAAAGTTTTTTTGCCTAACTTGCTTCTTCCTAGTTTCTGCTAGTTTGCTACTTAATTTGCTTCCTAATTTGCTTCCTCCATTCTGCAGCCTAAGTCCATGACTCCTTGTGCACCACAGAGGTGAAGCGGGCTTGAGGACTGTTTTTATCTCCTGTCTTGATCTTCTCTCCCTCAAAGTGGTTCTGGTTCCTCCTATCTTTTCCTTAATTTCCTGTTTTCTAGCCCTCTGAGCAGTCTTGTCGCTCCTCTCAGGACTGTCACCAAACGGTCTCTATCCGCCTTGAACTCAGCTGCCTGAAAGCCGTGTCCTGCCTTGGCAGAGGCCTTGCTAACCCCCACCACAGTGAGAGAATTACCTTGTGTCTCTGCTTTTGATCACACCTGATGGCATGCTGTCTGCTGTTTTCAGGTGTTATAGCTGACTCACATTTGGCTGCCTCCAACCTCTTTTCTGAAAAAAGTGCTACTTAAGCAGCCATCCCTCAGCCTGCATTTATAAGGTTGATTATTCTTGCTTGAGAATAGTACTTCACAGCCCGCTCTCTTGAACTGCATTTAATTTTTTCCAGACCACTTCTCCAGTTTGTCAATATTAGCTTGAATTTTGATTCTGTCCTCCAGTGTACGTACACTCCTGGCAGCCTGATATCTGCAAATGTAACGAGTGTGATCATTTCCATCTAGGATATTAAAGGATATATTGCATAATACCAGATCCAAGGCTAAGCCCTGCAAAATCACAAATCGTAGAATCATAGAATATCTCAAGTTGGAAGGGACCCATAAGGATCATTGAGTCCAACCCCCTGCTCCTCACAGGACTATCTAAAACTCTTTTGCTAATAAACCATTGGGAACTACTTACTGAGTACAATTTTCCAGATTATATTCATTCTGCAGGGATTTCATCTGGACTGGTTTGCTTCCTCCTTTTGAATGGAAATAGTATTTTGCTATGAGAAGGTAATGATTTACTTTCATAGGCCAAGTGATACTGGAATGAAAAATGGCATAAGAGAGCAGAAGAAAAATTTCTTTACTGAAAGAGTGGTTAAACATTGGAACAGGCTGCCCAGGGAAGTGGTTGAGTCCCCATCCCTGGAAGTATTTAAAAGACATGTAGATGAGGCACTTAGGGACATGGTTTAGTGGGCATGGTGGTGTTGGGTTGACGGTTGGACTCGATGATCTTAGAGGTCTTTTCCAACCTCAATGATTCTATGATTCTATAAAAAAGCCAAAGTCACCTCTGATGGGCCTGGTGGGATGTGCTAGGTGTTGTGGATTGCAGTGACACACCTGAATGGACACACATATAACTCACCTCCAGGGCATGTGATGGGTTCACGGCACACAACATGGCAGGGAACGTGAAGGGAGACAGTACGGCACCAACAACACGTGTGTTGTGGTTCCGGCTCACCGCAATGCGCATGTCCGCTGGGACATCGACTGCAAGGCCACAGGCAAACCTCTCCCCAAGTCCCCAAACCGAGGTGTCCAAGATGGACATGGGCACCGGCTGGGCTAGGGAAGCCAGCCTGCGGTTCTTCAGCCATCATGGCTTTTGCATAGCTCAAGTGCATTGAGCTACATCCCAAACTGGCACCATAACCTCCCTGGCACAGGAGTTCAGTTTTCCCAGAGGCCAGCTCATACACCCAGCTTTTCTTCACCATCTAATAGTATGGGGGTCCTCAGGAACCACTGTCTTCTCCTCTGGGTGAACGGTTCCTGGAGCCTGCCCTTTTTTCAGCTCTCCAAAATACACAGTGTGTGTTTTATAGCCTCAGGAAGATTTGTGCACAGGGCTCCTAAGGTCTGTGAGGCTGTGTGGAGTGAGTCAAGTCTTCTACTGTCCTGGCCTGATGACTCTCCTCCCGGACAGTAAGAGGGAGAATTTCTCCCAAGTTTTCTCTGGAAATGAATATCCCTATGAGCCTAGTTTTTGGGGAAAAAAGTGCAAAAAGTTTCAAGAGTTTGGCAAATGCAAAATTATACTAAGCTCAGTCACTGACACAGACTGTATAAACATAATCTAAGTCCCTGGAGTCCCTGTAACTTGCAAATGAGTTAACAACTAGACAAGTTATGTAACTCCATCCTTCAGGTTTCTGAAGAGGATGTTTAGCAGGAGAACTGAAACTGCAGCAACATCCAGAGCAAAACTTTTACAAGTACTCTAAATCCATGTGAACACTCCCTTCCCCAAACTGACCAATAACTGGTATCAACCACCTTTTCCTACTTCCTCCTTCATACTCTCTCCACCTTAGGGTCATCTGCCCTTCCTTTATCTCTTTTTTTCCCTCCTTGTTTTCCATGTAGGTTATCCCCCCAAATGCAACCTTCACCCCCAAAATAGCCCCAGAACAAAGTAGGGCACTAACTAACCCTCTGACACACAACTTTCTGTATCTTGGGAATCC
Source organism: Aptenodytes forsteri (assembly GCF_000699145.1). Lineage (NCBI taxonomy): Eukaryota > Metazoa > Chordata > Aves > Sphenisciformes > Spheniscidae > Aptenodytes > Aptenodytes forsteri. The sequence goes on from NW_008795036.1 coordinate 2,217,587, forward strand.
TCCTTGAGCTGGAACAGGAGACGTGAACAGGGCAGAAGCTGTTTAAGACACCTCCCTTCTGCACCAGCATAGCAGGGCAGAAAATGGCCAACTCGTCTCTCCTGCTACTTGTGGAGGTGTTGGTAATTCAAGGTAGGGATGAATTAAAACAACCCCATCCAACACTGCTAAACGGCACCATTTTTTACACTTCTTCATAAAGAATGTCTTGGCTTTTAGTCCTGTATCTGAAGATAAAACATCAGAACACTTGATTTTTCTCCTGGGTCAGAAATTCTAACAAAGTAAGTTGCAGGGGAAGAAGAGTAAGGTTTGGGTGATTTAAAGGAGCTATTCTAAAAGCTGCCTCCTCTTGCTTGATCTGCCCTTGTTTTTGACATTTCCCCAGTCTCCCCCACTTTTTGTTGACAGGTTCTTAGAGGATGGGTGGTGGCTTTTTCTGAAAGCAGCATCAGATGTGGTTACATGAAAAACACACACGTGAGAGCTTTGCAGTGACTGCAAAATTGATTCGGGGGATTTTTTGGTGTGGAGTGGGGCTTCATTAGCCAACAGGTGAAAAGAAAAGTTACCGTGTTTTGGAACAGCTCAACAAGAACAACATAAAAATACTTCTTGTGGGTACAGAGGGAAAAAAAAAAGCTGAGATGCTGCAAAATAAAGCAGGGACGAAGACACTTTGTTAGGCTGGATAGTTGAGAACAGTAAACAGCAAAGACATGGGCATGCAAACTGGCAAAATTATGCTGCCCCAAATGCAAAGATGGGGCAGGGAGAAGGGGAGGCCAGGGCATCCATGCGACGTGGGGCGTTTTTGTCCATGTTAACTTATCCCATCTCGAGGGAAAGAGCATCGCGCTCCCCTGGGGGGCAGGTTTCTGGAGGAACGTCTCATGCTGCGGGCGATGTAAGTGAGGCTGCCGTCAAGGGATGATGTGGCAAACGGGAACGAATCAAAGCAACTCCTCTTTGTGCATCTGCAATGGAGGCTGAGTCATTACCATTCATCACCAGCCCGGCTGGTGTGTTCATTCTGGTGACAGTTGTTTTCGGGAGAGAGGACAGCTTTTGATACCTTTTAATTCCCGAAAATAAAAGAAAAAAGGGCTGTGAAGGTAACAGGCATCTGGGGAGGCTGACTGAAAACAGCGGGTACGGAAATAACTTTACATCCCAGAGAAAAGCAGCACAAAAGGGAGCTGCCACAATAACCAGGACAGCATGGCTTGTCCTTCATGTTTCTGAAGAAAGCAGTAAATGGCTAAAACTTTCCATGCTCGATTTACAAATGAGCTCCCATTGCAGGGCAACGTAGGAAAGTTAGCATTGCTGTTGCAGGGTATTTTCTCCAGGTTTCTTCCTGCTAGGCTGGCTATGTATTTTGAGTCATTTGCTTCTGTATGTGTAGCATCGCTAATCTTGCAACTTATTTGAATCAAGCCCAAAAAACCTCCTCAGCAGGAACAGTGAAGCCTCTTCTGTCCCATGCTGGTCCTCAGAGACTGATGTGCTCCACAGCACCCACTGACTTTACAAGGGGCTCAAGATTTCTCCCATCCACCTCCTGCTATTTCAAGGAAATGATACAGTAGCATCTGCCCATTGCCAGGAGCTGCTCTTGTCAGGAAGTTTTCACATGAGGTACACCCTGTGACTGCCTTTCCTTCAGCACTTCTCCTTTCCCTCACCCCCGGCAATCTTCTCACGTGTTGGCCCCGCCAGGATCTGCAAGCTCAGCGGTTTCCAGCTCTGACCCTGGGTGTGCTTTAGGAGGCAGCGCCCGGAGCGGTGCTGTCCCCCTGCATCGGTGTCCCCTCCCTCCAGATAGATGCTTTTCCTCTGCAGCTTTCACATCTTCATCTTGTTATTCCTCTTATCACACCTCTCTCCTTTTTCTTACTGATCCCCTCTTCTGCTCTGTTTCCCCTCATCACCCCGTAATGGTGTTTCTCTCTTTCTACCACTCTCTTCATCTACTCACCACCATGGCAGGAGGGCCTTACCGAGGCAGAGGGACTCTCCCATTGAGCGCAATAGGGGTGCAGCTACCACCTAACCAGACATGGTCCTGAAGAAATCACTTCAAATAAGCAGGGCAGGAAAAAGGGTGAGGGGGGAAGTCTAGAAAGGAGAAGTGACTTCCCCAATAACCAGACAGGTCCTGAAGAAATCACTTCAAATAAGCAGGGCAGGAAAAAGGGTGAGGGGGGAAGTCTAGAAAGGAGAAGTGACTTCCCCAAGCCTGTCCAGCAGGGCCAGAAACAAGTCCTCTCTCTTACCTGTTGGGCCAAACTGTTGTCTTCACTCCACAGGGACTTAAGCAAGTGTAATTTTAAAGCAAAGCAAAGCAAGAGAGGTGCCTCCTAGGAACAGAGTTCCTCAAGGAGTCTTGCTGCTACAGCAGATGAAAAACCAGGCAGTCAAGCCACGCTGCCCCTCCAAAAACCATTCCTAGGAGTCTCTTGGCTTCGGCCACATCCATCTAGGAAAACACAGCTTCCCAGTCCCGGCAAGGCAGCAGCCCCCAGGTTGTGCAGTCGAGACACCCAACGTGACAGCGAGGGAGAGGCATGAGCTCCGTGGGATGCAGTGCCACTTTGCAGGGACCGGGAGGCACCTTACCCTGCACCCACGGGAAGGCCGTGCTTGAGCTGGGAAGGGGATTTTCACTTTCCTACGATCACCAAAGTGCTGCCACAGGATTTGCTACAGGAGCTAATGAACATGGCTCTAAGGCCTGGGCTGGGGTTCGGTCATGCGCTCCAAATGGACCCATCACGTCTTCTGTCTTGTCTTCTCCATCGGGACTACTTCAAGTTGTGAACTGCCTAGGAGACCAGCTATCTCCATTTTCAGTCCTGCAGAAACCCATTGGTAGAGCTTTAAAAAAAGAAAGCCGTAATAATTAGAGATGAGCTCATTATATCTGCTCGTGACTCATCTCCCGGAAGCTGTAGTGAACACCGCTGCTGTGCTGGGAGTCTCGCTTTCAAGGGTGTGGCAACACGTGCAATTACTACACTGAGTAATCAAAACTCGGTACAGGTTTCCTGTCATTACACACTAACTTCTGATAGCAGAGATGTGAGGGACTACCGGTGTTAGGCCCCTCGCCTGTATTTGCACATGAATATCACCTGAGTGGTCCAATGAAGTCAGCAGGACTATGCAAGGCTCAGACATTACCTGAAGCCCAAATGTATTTTTGTGCAAGCCTAGAGTAAGTTAGTCTGTAGGCATGGTCCTTTCATAAACTGAGAGAGCTGGCAGGAGGGAGTTGACTTGCTTTATCAAATTCAGAAAATGCAGCCACTGAAGGGACCAGCGTGGCAGAATTAGCAGTGACAGGGATACTAAAATAATATGCCTATTATTGACAGAAAGCAAGTTTTACTTTGATGTTCTTATATTGTTCCCCTGATCATCAGGAAGGTACTTAGGTTTGATAACGCACCAAAGACGGTGACTTGGGAAAGCCTCACTGCAAGAATCACATCCCTGCTAGTGCATCTGCCCATGAGACAACTGGTATCACCCATGGCTTTCCAGCTTGTCCACATGCCCATTGTTGTGGGTCACCCCAGCGTGGGTGAGAACATGCTGTCACTGCTGCTGTGCTAAATAAAAAATAACATGTGTGAACACATGGCACTGGGAGAGCCCAGGAGGTCACTCTGGTCAAAAAAGGGGTGAAAGCGAGCTGCTCTGTAGACCGAGCAGGGAGAGTTGTTCCCCGGCTCAAAGTCTGCCACCAGAAAGGATTCACATTCATATGCAAAACCCCTACACTCCGGGCTGAGAGGGCTGCCGCTGCGCAGCGGCATTCAAGGCGACAGGACAGGGTGCATTTTGAGCCCGTCCTCCCTGCCTCTGCTCTCAAAAATCAACTTCTCTCTCAGCAGCAAGGACACCCCACCTCAAAACTCATCTCAAAGGCTGTCCATAAAAACAAGAAGCAGTATTCGTATGAATGAGACTATTTTCATAAGTGCAGATGCGGAAGCTGTTACCACCAAAATGTTTAGGAAACCGGTGAAAGGAAATAGTCGAGCTGTAGCGTAAGAACCAGTTCAAGCACTCGGCTCTGACTGCTCCCTGAGCTGCGTCCTCGCCACGATGCAGCACGCCCAAGAAGATCCGACTGCACCCAGAGAAGAAGATGATGTCTTTGGGGAAGGTAAAGTCATCTTTTCTTAAACTAATCCTTCTCCTACTCAGACTAGAGACTGGTTTCTAGCTTGGGTGGTATTTCTTGCGTAAATCTGAAGTTGTCTATGGGTTCCAAGGTCACAGGGTGACCAGACTTTCTTTTTCTCCTAAGAGAATGGAGAACAAAAGCACCCCAGATACAATAAAAATAACTTTCACAGTGGTTCAGCAGCTTGCTTCCTCAGCAAGGAGGTTACTGCAGAAGAAGAAAGCCGGGGGGATACCAAGTGTGTTTTCTACAGTGGCTGCACTATGCAAAGGAGCATGTTGGGCATTCAGCACCGCAGGTGCAGCTGTTGTTAAAGTAGTAGGGACTCTTTACAGGGGCTAAAGGCGACTTGCTACTTAAATTATCTGAGCAAAATTAGCCTCCTCCTCTCCGAGTGCCACAACCCAGAGCACAGACGCAGTGCCATAGCTTCTTATCCCTAAAACTTTCTGCCGGAGCTTGATTCCTCACTGCTTGCATCCTGTGCCGCCGCTTATGCGTGTATTGAGCGCTAGCTGGTCAAAATAGCAGAGGCAGATGAGCCGACCCAGAGGAGGAGGAAGAATCTGGCCCGCGGTGTCTAATTTCTGCCGTTGCTCACTGGTCCCCTTTGCACTCGAGCCGGGGCTGGGGGGGAGAACTTGCTCATGCAAATCTTCTCCCAGCCCCCGGCCCTCCGCAGTTTCCAAGGGAGTTGAAGGCACAAAGAGTTGCCTGGATCCGCTCCAAAGACCGTGAACCTTTAAACTCATTTTCAGCACAGCTTCAGCAAACCTCATTTAAACAAAGCTCAGCTGTGGTTGGTACGGAAAACTTAGCAGTGAATAGCACCAAATCAAGTTATCTGAGCCTCAGTGAAAGGCATCAACACAGGAAAGAAAGCAGCTTCAGTGATGTACTGTCTGTATTCAAATACATTTCTCACGTATATACGCCCCCGCTCCTCACCCTGTGTCCCAGTCCGGGCTCAGAAGGGCAATGGATTTGCAGAAAGGAGAGGTCAGAGCTTTTGCATTCAGGAAGAAATCCTCATAGTCCAGGGAAGACCTGGTGCCACTGGGAAAATCACCTGGCACTGAAAGTACCCTCTTGCGGTCCCTGCATCCTGCCCTCACACAGGTGGATGCTGCTTCTCAGGATAACCGACTCGATATGGACATTTCTGAGTGCTCTGAAGAGCCAGTGGGATTTAGGCTTCCTGGCTGTTTCTGAAACCTCTAGCCCATGTTCTTAATCAGAAACGTAGGAGGGAAGGAGAGGAATGTGTGCAGGTTATTTGACATTTATATTGCACTATCTGAAGGGAAAGATACAGTGCTTAAGAAATCCTTTCCAGCCTCTCAGCTAAGTTGTTTCTGGCAGGGCTGATCCAGCAACAGCTAGAGGAGGCTGGCTTTTCAAAGGCAGGAACATTTTAAAAACCTCTCCATGACCCTGCTTGGAGCAGGAGGTTGGACTAGGTGACCTCCTGAGGTCCTTTGCCACCTGAGTTATCCTACAAGCCTGTGAGTTGGTGACAGCCTCTTCAATTCATCTACATGTAAGCGGGAACAAATCTACCCCAGCTGCTCTCTCGGCCAGAGGGTCTGTTGGCTCCAGCAGGAGGTGGACTAGGTGACCTCCTGAGGTCCTTTGCCACCTGAGTTATCCTACAAGCCTGTGAGTTGGTGACAGCCTCTTCAATTCATCTACATGTAAGCGGGAACAAATCTACCCCAGCTGCTCTCTCGGCCAGAGGGTCTGTTGGCTCCCAAACCTGCCAGCTGGAAAGCCCAAACAACATAGGCACAGTCCTAGCCTTCCCCTTCAACCTCCTCTCCTCTCTCTTGAACATGTTAGCACGGAAACATTAACTTTTTGGCTGCTATTTCTGGAGCAGTGTTGACCCTGAACAACCCAGCACGCTCCCCGGGGCTGGGTGGGATCCGAGCGGGGAGGAGCAGTGCCTGTTTCGGTCACAGGGCAGCCCCCACCCTGCTCACGCTGCAGAGACCTAGGTGCCAGCCAAAACTTAGTCGCATATTTTCAGGCCAGACAGAGGCGTTTGTCAGGTGCTGAACTCTGACTCCCAGCTCAGCACAGACCACAGCTTTTAGGGTGTGGGCTTTTTTTGGTTTGTTTTCCACATCCAGCTTGATTTGGAAAGCAGTGATGGCAGATCTCCCATCCACCTTTTTAACTTGTCCCAGTAGTTAGCTACTGTCACAGTTAAAGATAGCTACATCTCACTTCTTCTAGTGTCGATTTGTCTAGTTTTTTGGAGTTTGTTGCCCTCTTGTCCAGGAGAGCAAAGAACTCACTATTGCTTTTTTATATATATCTCTATATAGATCTCTGTCTCATATAACTGTCCACAGACTGTATTCAGGCCGCTCTTACCCTTTACCAAGCAGACTGTTATCAATGACTGTTTCTTTATAAAATGAGAGTTTTAATCTTTTAAGCATTTTCATGGTTATTCTTGGGACCATCCCCTTGGAGATGTGGACACCAGCATGAAGCCCACTGCTCCAAAACTGTTACACCAGGAACAAATCCAGAAGTTATATGATATCTTCAATCATACTTTATAAATATGTGTATATATATATCAGGATCAGTTCAAAGATCCGCTAATATGTACAAGGACTGCTTGAGTCTTTTGGGGTCGCAGCATCACATGAGGGTCTCCTCTTCATCAGATTTTCCTCTACAATCCTCAAGTCTTTCAGCGACAAAATTTCTCAGAGCAGGGTCAACACTATCCCGTAATTACGCCCTATCATCTCCTTTGCTCCCAGCTATGCTCATACTAAAACCAGCTGAATCAGCTCACTTTCCCAAGTAGCCTGTTCTCGGAGTGATTTACTACTTCCCCAGACATTGTGCCATCTGCATATTCAGTCAGTCACTATTTAAAGTTCCCTTTCAGGTCACTGGCATAAAAAGAGTTAAATCCCATAGGGACGGAACCAATCTGTGCAGGTCCTCATTAGAAACTGGCATCCCTGATGATTCCTCAGCTGGGTTACATCTGTCATTTGGACTTGGTTTGGACTCATTCAGCGTGTCCCACATTGATCTACTCCATTTCTAGTTTTTTAGTCAAGATCTCATGCAGTACCAAGTCTTATTTCTTACAAAAGTCCAAATACACTATCAACACAATTATTTTCTATAAAACCCTAATGAGTGCCGCTGATTGTATTCCATCTCCTTTAATTTTGCTTGTATGACTCCTGCATCAGCTATTCCATAACGAGCCCAGGACCACTGCCAGGCTATCGCACCATTAGTGACACAACATTAACTCATAGCTCTCTGGAAATCCTCTGGTGTTTCAGGTTTTTTGAAAAAATCAACAAAGAGCTCCTTGGAGAGCTCTTTTCAAAGCTATATTTTAAAATCCTTCTTTGGGAAAGATAAAGGGAAAAAAATATTTTCCCATTGGTACAGACTGTAAGCTGGCACTGATATTTTCCCACATGCAAACAAAAACATTTGTTGAAAACTTCCGTTTTCTGCACCATTATTGATAATTCCACCATTTTCATCGACTTATGCTCCAATAGCATTGTTTTTCCTTACTGTACATTGAAAACCCAAGTCACAGAGCTGGGTGTGACAAGCTACAGTATACATATCTTCAGGAAAAATCAGGCTGACTCTTGCAATAGCTATTCAAAGCCTGAAAATGTTCATTCTCAAAGGAAATCTGTTAGTTAATTTTCTTGTTTTCTAGTAACAACCTTGCACTTACATCGTGCTATCTCCTTCAAAGGATCTGCGGAGACTTTGCGAATGACTGTGCTTAGGTTCAGTGAAGCGCAACTCCCTCTCCTCTGCAACGTGGCCACCGTTTAACAGGGCACAGCTGTAGTATGCAGAAGTTTAGAGAAGGAACTATTTTAGCCTCTTGAAAGTACAGGCAGTGAAATGTTTCATTTCTTTTATGGCCTTACTCACTACGTTAATTCGAGGCAAGTGACTTCGGTTAGTCTTACACCTTTGTTAGGTCAAAACACCTACTTTGGGGAAAATGCTTTTTAATTCTTAGTGACTCCAAGCGCCTGAGATTCTGACGTTATATTTCATTAAAAAGAAATCACTTCCACTAGCACAAGGCTTCCCCTCATCACTGCAGCCAAACAGGCGTGGGTTTTCCTTGGGTCTGTCTAAGCCAAGGGAGCCAGGAAGGCTCCTGCGGCTCCCAGGCCCAGGGAGGGAGGGAGATTTGGGCACGAGTCAGCTCTCTTGGCAGACCCTGATTTTCCCCAGGAGAAGAGCTGAGCACCCACACGGAGGCATGACACCACTGCCCCAGCACAGCCTTGGACTGGGGCCAGGGGCTTGGCACGGCAGGAGCTCCTAGATCAATGCAGACACATCCATGCACAGAGTTTGCAAGCACTCAGCAAACACGGCAAGCATATGGGTCCAGGCATTTCATTAGCGGTGATCAACATATCCAAACTGAGAATGCACAGGAGAGAGAGAAATTAGACTGTGATTTAGTGCAGATCCTTTCATACAGCTGCTCCACACTAACCTCTCCTCACATCTCTACCTCCCATCTCCTGTATGTGCCCTCTGGTTGTACCCGTGGTAACCATGACCTGCCTCTCAGGCCAGAGCCGACACAAAATCCCATCCGTGTTTCCGAAGCATGGGGAAAAAAAGCAAAGCTGTCCTTTTCATAACATTCAGTAAGTAAGCGCGTGCTCCAGTTCAGTAGACCAGAGCCCCGCTCTAGATGGGGCACTGCGCGGTGTCGAGTCCCAGGGCCCTCTCCTTGCCCGGGACTGACATGCTGCGAGGGCGCACAGACATGCTCCAGCACTGCCACCCATCAAGGCTCCCAGCAGAACAGTAACTGCATCAAACCTTTAAGGTATGCTTCAAAAACATACCAGATGCCTTTACATCCTTGTAAAGCCTGCCTGCCCCTTTTAAGAGAGAGAAGAGTTTTAGCTCTGGTGTTTGGGATCAGCTTTGAGGCTTAGCTGAAACAAAAGGTAGCTGCTGTTCATGGTTATGTGCACTGCCTGGTGTATTGTAACATCACTGCTGATGTCAGAGAAAAATGAGGATAAAGTCTTGGATGTTAACTTAAAGTCGAGACATGCTCTTTATTCAGCAACAACTCAGGTTAAGCAACCTTTCTCTTCCCCTAAAACAATACAAGACACTATGCTTTCCTCAGACATACAGCTGCAGTGTCTAAAAGTCACGCGGGGAGATCAGTGATGTCACAGCTTGCCCGTGACCCACTGGACCAGGCTTCTTTCCATGCCGTAGCTAGCCGGCTGTTTACCCGCCACCACCAGCCCCACTTTGGTGAGAGCCAGCTCATGTATGTCCCCTCCCCACAAAGCACATCAAACTGATGCAACTTTAAGCAAATTATGTCTTCTAAGGATATTCACGTGTACATATCAGTACGGTATTCCAGCGGATGTGTACCTCAGAGATTTACAGAGATACTGTTTTTCCTATGTTTTCACCCCAAACAGAATTTGATATGTCTACTTTTTCCAGCATACGAGTGCCTAATATCTGAGAAGCCTGTAGTAAAGATGAGCAGCCTTGCAATGTATTAAGCATGGGAGCTTCTCCTCCCTGACTGCTGGGAGACTACGGATCATTGTCCTGAAAATGTTTACAGGTCCCACCAGCCCTACCTGTCCTCCCAGCTTATCTCACGTTCCCAGAGACAGAGAACGCATGTGCCATACTCACTGCAGCCCAAAGGAAGAGAAGTCCCATCACTTCATCACTAAGGCGACAGTGTCTGCTTCAACCAGATAGATAGATCGTAGTAAGAGATGTTTGGCCTATAAACTCAGATTGAAGCACCTTTCTCCAAGAGCATGGGCAGACCCACTTAGCGTGCAGGACAAGGACAGTGTGGAAAAAAGGGTGCGCTCTTACGGAGCATTTTTGCTTATTCCTGTTTACGCGAAATGCTTCGCTCACCTGCTTCTCGCAGCTGCTTCTTTTTGGTCGTGGTCCATGGGCAGATAGAGTTATGCAGACGGGTGAGAGAGCTTTTTGTGGTCGGAGGAGGCAGTGCAAGGCGCCCGTCCCCACCCCAGGCACCCCCACCCCAACCCACCCGCAATGCTCTGGCCCCCTGGCGCTTCCAGCTGTCCTGGGCAGCTGGAGGGCTATTTTTAACAGGGCATCGCGCTCCGTAGTTGAAGCAGAAACGATTGAGTCCATGAGGCCTGAAATTAAAAAAAGATTTAAATGACAGACACTTTCTGCTTTGTTGTCTCCCTGTTTTTTAATTAAAGATCTTTGATCTTTTTGGTTTTTCCTTCTCCATGTCTTGAAGGCAACATGTTTCGTTCGTATTTGTCGACAATATTTCTAGATCACTAATAATAGCAACAGCGAGAGGAAAAAACAGGTCAAATAAACAAGTGGTATTTAACCAGCCCTCAGAGAAAAGAGGAAGGTACGTACAAGCCAGAGAGAAATCACTGATTAGGTGTGCTTGGGCCACCTTCTAGGCTTTCAAAACAAGTGTCTCACCAAAGGCTGAAGCAAAACTGCCTTCCTTTGCACCCTTTTTTCCCCTCTTGTTTTTAGACAGTGTCTTTACAAAGCTCCGTGAAACACAAGCTTTTTGTCCTCCATCATTAAAGTCACAAAATAAACGTGGCTTGGCTAGCATGAGCTGGTGGCATAAACAACTTCACCCCTTTAACAATTCAAGGCACGGCTCAGCCGCCTCTGAAATGAGCTTCCGCCTGCCTGGATGCTAAAACCAAAGCCTTGTGGTTGGTGTATCAAGGGTGTGACAGTCACAAAACAACTGGCTCAGGAAGTGCAGAGTTAAAAGGCGAGGAGTGAAAACACTCTGAGAACATGAATTAAAGAGAGAGGGGAGAGTAGTCAAGCACTTGACAATGTCACAGAGGCACTAAAAAGTCAATGGTGGGATGATTTCCCAATGGTAGGATTTCTCCTACATCTCACCATCGCTTGGGGGACGAGGGGTGTTGTCAGGCCCCACAGAATTTTAAGCCATATTGTCTTGATCTGGCATCTAAGAGCAGGGAAATGGTTTGAAGACAGGTCCCACTGTGGCTGCCACCTAAGCAATCCTTCCTTACTGCTGAAATTCACAGCTCGACCTACAGACCTTCTGTTAAGGCGGGTGTGTGTGCATCTGCACACCCAAAAAAGATCAGGTGGGGAGGGTGCGGGAAAACATATACGCTGTGAAGAGCCACTGATATTCCTGTGTCTTTGGTAACTGGATAACAGATGAAGCAAAACCACTATGGAAATCCTGAGCACAATAGGCTTAACGCTGCATAACTTACGGGGGCTGACGTTGGCTTACTCTGGTTTAATTGCAACTAGTCTGGGAATTGGAAAGTTCAGAGACCCAGAGCTTGGAAATGATGCCTAGAGTTTAAATAGTTGGTAGAAAGGTGGAAAGACAAAAAGTGAGGTGGAAAGAAAGGAAGCCACAGAGAGAGAGAGTGAGAAAATAAAGTTGGATTTTGGGGAAAGTCCCACTGCGACCCAGCCCCTGCCTGAACAAATGGCAGGGGATAAACACATCTGGGTGCACCCAAATTGGGGCAGTTCAAATCACCTCTATTCCAACCTTCTCAGATAGTTAGGGTCCTAAGTCCTCAAGCTGGCTTCCTTAAGTTCCCCTTATAGTCAATAGTGAGTGTGTGTGTTGTGTGTGTGAGAAGGAGGGAGGGCAGTGGATGGAAACAAGAAGCCCCTCCAGGTGCCAATTCAGAGCATGGAAACGGGGATCCTTCCTTTAATTACCTGCTGGAAGAGCCTGGTTCTTTCCCTGCCCGTGGCAGTCCCCTGCTGCTAGCCTGGCAGCAGTGGGCACAAGCATGGCTGGTGCCCATATGGCATCATACACATCCATAGGGGTGGCTGGTCCCCAGGCAGGGCGACGGGAGGCAGATCCACTGCAGGAGCCAGGAAGCCTCATTTCTGTGACAACGGGTCCCAGCTAGAAAGACCCCTGCAGCAACCGCTTAGCATTAAAGTGATGCTCTACTTGTACTTCGCCTCTAAACGGGACTCAGTAGCTAGGGTACCGCCTACACAGGTCCAGGGCTACATTCCCCCACTGCACAGCAGTGCTGTTAGTTTTGCCCCACTAACTGCTGGGAAAACTGCCTACACTTGGTGCTGCCCTATTCACTGCAGTGCGGGAGCTCCACGCCCAGGTTGCTCCCGCAGCATCACTCACCAGACCCGTGCCAGGACAACGCCTGGCCTTTACTGCCCATGTCATGGCATCGCATGAGCCTGCCTATAATTAATAACGATCCATCCCACAGAGAAGAGAAGACACTGAAAATACCCCAGCCCCACAAACACTCAAGCCCACAATCCCTTCCCTGACCAAGGTGAAATGACCACCCTGGGAAGCAAAACCCAAAACTGCCCCAAAAACTCAGACGAAACTGTCTGAGGCGCATGTAGCATGGCACACAAAGGCTTGCAACACCTCCCCTTTCATCATGCCAGGCTCCTCTTGGGGCCAGCCCTGCCTTCCTGCCCGCCCCACGCCCAGCCCGAGGGGAAGTCACCCGCAGTGACCAGCTTTTGTGCAAGTGATCTTCTCTTCATGCCATGCAATACCGGAGTGAGAAGCCCCCCAGGCTCCCCCAAGGAGCAGCAGTGGCCGAGCGGCGATCTGGGAGCTTCCCTGGAGGGGTGTCAGAGCCACCCACGGCAGAAGAGAGAGAGACAGCCTCTCTGAGGGGCTCGACGGGATGGCTAAAAGCTCTGTGAATATATTGTCAGTACCATAGACATTAAGTTTTCAAGGACTCCCACAGAACCCTCTTGGAGACGAGCTTATAAAATCTCACGTCTTTCCCCTATGGCTCTCCAAAGGTTGTGATTAAGATGCCAGTGGCTAATAAGGCTGGCTGGCATTCAGGCTCCACGGCATAAAGGGAGCTTCATTCGCATCATTCTTACTCTGTGGTAGCTGAGGGCAGTGGAAGAGCTCTGCTGTGAATATGGGTGCGACCTACAAGGCACCATGTTCATTTTAGCAGAGTGGTTGTGACCGTGTAGAAGTGCAGTTTGCCAGCTGAGAGCTCCCTGTAAGTTTTGGAGTCCCGCTCACTGGGTTTTCTCACTTGAGAAGGAAAAAGCAACATATAGGACAGGGCCCAGGTAATGTCACGGAGCTAACGGAGGTAGTACCGAGCACATGAGATTTTTTTCTGTCTCAAACATCACCAGCAGACCAGAGGTCACTGTAGTTTCTTAATGGTGGTGATGTAAAGAGCAGAGCGAGCACAGCCTGCTTCCTCTAGAGAACCCCTGAGTTCTGGGGTGGCATCTGGAGAATCTGTCTGATTTATAAATGGAATGGTTTGGGGAGGTTTGGTTACATCAGGACTGAAGGATTGGGTCATAACTTGCAGCCTTCACACTGAACTAACAGATTTCCTTCTCTTGAGCTTCTTGGAGAAAAGAGAGATTTTATAGATGTAGATAGATTTGAAGCTAGATAGCGTCTCTGGGATCCTCCTACATACACATGCAAGGAGTGCCACACTAGCAATACTAGCGTACATTTAACAAGTGAGGCACTTTTTTTATTGAGAGGGGTGGGAATGTTGAAAAGGGTCCATATAAAAATATTCTCAAAGCAAAATGAAGCCACAGGAGGAGCAGAGCCCTCCAGCACTGCTGAGCTCAGCTCTGGAGTTGGATGGCTAGAGCTTTTTTTTTATTTTCCCATGGAAAAGCAGGCAGCTCGGGCGGTCTTGCTCTGCTCTGCCTCTTCTGTCGCTCTGGGGAGCTTCCTGCCCTTTCTATTCCTGATGTCTGTTGTGAGCCAAGGAAGAGTTAGCTTAATCAGCAACACCAGCCACTGATTAGTGCCAAGCTGTTGTCATTAATCACTTCAAAAATCACTGCGCTGAAAATAGTACCCAGGGTCAGATGTTCAAATACTGGCGTGGTTTAACTGGTGTCATTTAACCTCAGCCACAAAGCCAGGCCACATCCCTAAAGAAACACCGTTTCTTTGCTTTACAGTACGTATCATTTGTGATTTTTTAATTCAAATGCACTCACAACCCCAGTGACATGGCACAAAAAGCTGCTCTTCACCTTTCCTAGAGGAAACGACTGCTGCGAGTGGTTAAAAACCTCCGAGTGAAAAGCAGGCTGGACCAACAAGCAACCTGTATTCCCCCCAAAAGATGCATAGGGGTACTGGCCTGAGGGTTTGGTCACGAGCTTCTCCATGCTGCGGACCTCCTCTCTTCTTTGGAATCTCAGTTCAAATATTTGGCAGATGCACTTGGGGCTCATTACGTTACAGAGGCAGCGTGTTCATTGCGCTCCCCCGAATGGCATTTCGTGTGCGCTGCACTTGTTTTATATTTGCTATATTTAAGCCACAGAAATATGCACTGATGAGGAAAAGAGGGCTGTGGCGGTATCTTGGAGGCAGGAAGGGAATGAAAATAATTTCTCAAAGCTGTGGTCCTCTGTGCAGAACTGTGGCCCAGGAGAAGGAAAGAGGAGCGCGGTCAGCTCGGGCTGCTGGTCACACTGAGGACCCAGCTGGGTCACCCGTACAGCTGTCCACCTGGAAATGATTTCAGGGCAACTCGGGTTTTATACTAGCGTAACCGAGGATGGAAATTGCTTGGTGCCTTTGCCCCAGAGGACTCTTCCTGGGTTTCTATTATGAAACGGTTATGTTAGGAACATGCAGGAATAGGGGTGTGCAGCACTGCAGGGTTCCTACACAGTACTTGATTTTGAAACTTCTCTGGCATTATTTGCTCCTTTCTCTCCACCCCAGTGTTTGCATCCTTCTCCCACCTGACCATCATTTTCCCCAGACCATGCTCTTCATCCCTGCAGCTCCTCCCCTTCTTGCTGTGACCTGTAGGACACGCTGAGCAGGAGGAAGGTAGAGGCTGTCTCTACGCTGCTGCTGGAGGGCACAGCAAGGCAGGCCAAAGCTCCCAACCCGCTCTTGCAGTCATGGACCTAGGATACCTTCGGTGGTTTCTAACATGTCCCAGAGTCATCCTTCTCCCACCTGACCATCATTTTCCCCAGACCATGCTCTTCATCCCTGCAGCTCCTCCCCTTCTTGCTGTGACCTGTAGGACACGCTGAGCAGGAGGAAGGTAGAGGCTGTCTCTACACTGCTGCTGGAGGGCACAGCAAGGCAGGCCAAAGCTCCCAACCCGCTCTTGCAGTCATGGAACCTAGGATACTTCGGTGGTTTCTAACATGTCCCAGAGTGTCTTGCCCCACATAACAACTATCCTTCATGATCCTTGGTCCTTCCAGGCCAATTGCCTGCTTCATAGCATGGGGTGGACGAGAATGGGGCTGGCCCAGCCATGCCTGGGACTGCTAACCAGAGTGTGCTTGGGCATGTACAAAGGCTTTCTCCTCCTCTGTGCTTCAGAGCTTGCCCAAAATTTGCCTCTCAAGTGCAGGTGAGGTTGCAAGGGGAGTCTGGAGGTGAGCATGGGCTGGGTCCGCATTTTAACTGCAGTCCTGATGTAGCCAGCATGTTTCAGCAGTGGGTGCTGCTGTCTGGTAACATGGGTAGAGACAGCATCAATCCCTAAGAGACCCGCAAACACAGTGGGGACCTCAGCCTGCTGTCATGATGGAAGATGAAGTTTGTTGCAGGGAGCCGGGTCTGGGCACTTGAGAGACAAGAAACAGGAAAGAGCCAAGAGATCACTCAAAGATTCAAGAGGATCCCAACAAGGAAGCTTGGATCAGATCAACTTTCTGTCTACAAAGCCGAATCCTTTCCTGGAGACAGTCTAACAGGGCCTTCTTGATCTTACACATGTTGGTTGTACTGGGAAAGGCACTTTACCTGTGCAGCAGCCCCGAGCAAGTATCTCACGTGCTGCAGATCCATGGGAAGAATTGCATCCCACTCTCTGCTCTCCTCCAGGCAAGGTGGGAGCGAGGGTTTCGAGGCAGTCCAGCAGCAGGACTTCAAGCCAGCCCATTGCCAACAGCATGGAAGAGGTTGTCTGACAGCTATGCTCCCAAAAAGCAGACTGACAGCACCATACCTGTTGCTTCAGATCTCTGATCACTACCATAGCTTTGATCATCGCATTGCATAGCTGACTTCCAGCTGTCCAGGAAAGCAAAAATAAGTTTCCAGAAGTTTTTCATGCGCCTTAAGTAGAAAACAAGGAACGCTTTTCAAAAACGAGGGGGAGGAAAAGTAAGGCCAGAGCCGCAGTACTAGACATGCCATCCACACACTTGGTGTGCACTTAGGAGCGGCTCAGCCAGCCCTGGTCGCTAAGCACTCTGAGAAACTGGAATGTGCTGCTCCCTCCAACCCTCCATGAACTCCCCCCCATTGCCACCCAAAAGCTGCCCAGAAGAGGCATCTGGGCTGATTTTGAAAGGGGGACAGTTCTGGGGGAAAAAAAATGCAATCAGTGGCTCCTTCGTCCTGCTCCCCCAAGTTATATACGTGAAGGCAGGTAGGGTGTATGTTTGTGCGTATGCCTCCCGAAGTTAACTTGCTGTCTTCAAATGGTGGCAGGGGCACAGGCA
>NW_008795036.1:2235883-2240225 GCF_000699145.1 Aptenodytes forsteri
AAAAAAATGCAATCAGTGGCTCCTTCGTCCTGCTCCCCCAAGTTATATACGTGAAGGCAGGTAGGGTGTATGTTTGTTAACTTGCTGTCTTCAAATGGTGGCAGGGGCACAGGCAGTGGGTGGGAAGTGTTCTTGCTCTAAAGGCAGCTATCTCAGACCATCACAAATGCAGCACAGTGGGACGAAGAAGAGATAAAAGAAGGATTACCTATGGAAAGCGTTATCTCTCGCAGTGCATTAAAAGCTAAAGGCAACTCCCCTTTCTGTCCCTAGCCCCCTGCCTCCACACCTGTAGCTTGCTGTTCCTCGGTATACCAAGTGTGTCCTGACCACCATGCCACAAGGCACAACCACTGCATTACACTTCCATCATTCCCAAAGATCCAGCTGTGCTGAGCATCTGGCCAGAAGTCCCAGAAGATTGAATCTGTTCCTAAATCCCTGCAGGAGATCAGCTCAAGTAACTTTTTCCCACAGAGTGCCCTGAGAGCTGCAGGTGGAAAGCTTTGCAAAAGCAACATCAAGAAAAATGAGGAACTTGAGGGTGGAGCAGCAACACAGTGATGGGAAGTAAAAGCAGGGAAATGATTGCACAGTGGTTAGAGGGTGTCAGCAGTGAAAAACAAGTGGGTATCAAAAGCTTTTAGAAGGAGAGCAAGAAGTGTTACAGGATGATGATAAGTGCAAGCCAGATGTACTGGGCAGGCTCGTCTGACAGAGAAGGTATAAATATGGGAATGGAGTCAACCCAAAGGGCAGCATGGGCAGGGTGTAGTATAGAGAGTAGGAGAGTTGTGGCAACACTTTAGTATGTTTAGCTGGAAAGAGTAACGGTGAACTTGTCAGCAAGTTAAAGCTCACGTCTTGCCCAGGTTGCTCATGGCAGGGATTGGGCTCTTGCCTTCTACGTCTCCAGTAAAAGCCTTTCCAAGTTATGGTTCTGGCACCTGCCACATTCCCCACTCTCAAATCTTCAAAATGCACCTCTTTTTTTGGACCGAGGTCTCCAGGTAAGAGCACTCAGGTTTGCTACCAGTGTTCCCACAGGAGATTTGCCTGGGTGTGATACCTGCTGGAGACGTCCCGTCGGGCGTCCGTCAGCGATATGAAGATGCACCCCCTTCTGAGCAAGGGAGTTCCACAGAAACACAGCAAAGAGGGGTTACAACAGAAAAAGCCCATGTACAAATTGTCTTCCTTAAAGGCCAGGGCAGGCCTGATCTACCTCAGACATCCAAAGCTCAAAGCCACCACCTGCCCACCCGTCCCCCCACCTCCTTTGGCCTCTCACTGATCCGAACATGCTAGCAAGAGACCTCCATGCGAATTGCTATCTGCATGGTCTGCTGAGCATTGCTACCCACCACCAACCCTCGCTTTCAGGTGAATGTAGTCACCCAGGAATGGTCTAAGTCTTTGTATCTGTGTAGCAGACATACATCCCCACAGTAAGCAGGGAAATTGCAGCAATATCCCACATTTTCACGGGGGTCCTCACAGAGTCCTCCCTCAGAGTATCTTATGGGGGAAAGAGGGTTTCCCCCAGACCACTGGGTCCTGCTCCCCCTTTCCAGGTTTCTCTAGACATGTCTGCAATGGACCTGAAAGCCAGGGGGTCCTCCTGCTCTGCTGATTCGGGGGGATTCAGCGGGCTGGAACCTGTGGGGCAATGGGAAAAGTGAAGTACTTCTCATTATATCCACCCCCCAGAGCGATGTGTAACTGATGCATATCAGCCAGAAAATCCTGCTCAGCCCTTGTGAGAAGTCTTCCAGGTGCCTGGGAGGAGCAGAGCATTTAGGTATTCTCAGACTATAATCTCTTGTCTGATAATCCTGATTTACTCTTTGGCCTGGGAGCAAAGGCTAATAGAAAGCAAAGTGCTCCAGCAAAGCCCAGCAGGTAATTTAGGAACTCTGGCTTAGTAGTCTCAAGTACAATGTGGGGTTACCGTTGCTGGGAATTAGTGTTTGTGAAGGTGCACTGGAGCTGGCACGGAGATGGAAGTGCGGCATAATTAGCAATTACTGGTTTGGAAAGGTCACTGTTTTCTGGAGACAAAGCTAGAATCAGCTGTTGTCACTTAGAAATTTCACTGGGGACATTCACGCTGACCTATTTTTAACATAACAGCAGATTACACTGCAATACAGTGAATAATTTCTAGGAGTAGTAGCATGATCACAGCCACAATACAATGGCAGCTTTGGTTCCTGCCTCATTGTGGAGGGAGGCAGAGCTCTCTGGCATTTTCCACTGAATTAGCAAAACAAGACACACGTGGAATGACCTACCCAAGCCTTTCAAAAGCATGTGTGTCAGGATGAATACATGTCCGGAAGGACTAATTTATCTAGAGCATCCTTAAACCTACTCAGTTTCTGGGCAGTTTCGGCAAGCTATAGCACTGGGAGCAGGGGAGTGGGAACGCGTGTAGGGTTGGGGGTGACAGAGAGGAGGAAATTCGCTTTCTGCATTTGCTATGCAAAACTATATTGAGAAACCAAGAGAAACAGCTCATACATCCCTAGCACACGTATTTGCATAGGATAGAGAATATTTCCTTGAAAGAGGAGGCTGCAAATGAATGAGGTATTTGCATACCATATTTTTGAACCTTAAGTTCAAAAAATCTTCTGCAAGATAAGACCAAAAGGGCCAGAGGGAATTTGTAACATGGGTTACACATAGAATAATTGCCAAGAACTACTGTAGGAGGTTCAAGGTTGAAGGAAGATGCTGCAATTAGTATATGGCACTGAAAACCTTTAACAAATTAACCAGGCTTCCACAGTGAGAGCTGCCACCCCCTAAAAGGCTGAAATGGACTCAAAAGCATATTAAGTATGCACGATGAGACATTTATAGCTTTCAGCATTGCCACAAATATTCCTTCTCCTCTTCCCCTGGCATTCCACAGCCTGAAGCGCGCAGCTGCTTTTTCCAGAAAGCAACTTCTCCGCCTTGGCCTCAGAGCTCACGTCCTATGTGAAACACATGAAACGGGGGCATAGTTGATTCAGCCAGAGACATAGAAAGGTCACCCTAAAAATTTCGCCTGGCAAGCTACAGCACTAGCACTGTGTCAGCAGCAGCCCCCTACACTTTTTCCACTGGAGAAGTGGGTGCCTCTGGAAAAGCCACCACTGCGACTGCTGTAGAGCACATCTGAACTCAGAAACCTTGGAAACAGCCCTTAGGCCCCAGAGGTCTGCATGCCAGTGTGAAGAGCATCCTTTTCTGCTTTTACTGAATCTGGAGTCGTTTTCTCTCATTTCTGCTTCTTAAGGCTACAGGGCGCTGTTTATTTTCAGCATACAATATAAATAACACATGTTCATTATTACTGCTGAAAATTACTTAAGATGATAGGTCAGCTGGATTGGCAGCTTGGATTTTTTATTCAGTGAGTTTTGTTTTCCACGCACAATGCTCTGTGAAACCCCAGCTATTATTCTTTGTTGTCGTTTCCTAAACTCCTCCATATGGTATCATCCTATGTGTGACAGGTCTGTGTGCTCCATGAAAAACATTTGCATTTGAAAGGGTGAGTCTTCCTATCCTGACCCAAACGGGGAATGATACAGGCATACAGGGAGAGTATCAGTATTGCCTCCTCAAGCCCCCTTCCAAATTGTGTCCATTTACCAAGCCCAAGACTTGCCAGAGGTTCCCTCTGCCCCCCAAAAAGAAGCACTTCCAGCTGTTTAAGAGAGACAAGGGAGAGCTTGTTGAAGGAGCTTCAAATGTTGGAAGCGGGACAGCAAATCATACAGAAGATATGACATGGGTGATGGCTGAAGTAAAGTCCAGTATGAAAAAAGCTGCAGAAGAGAAATGGAGAAGTCCTAAGGCCAGCAATAAATATATGCAGAGTCCTTACCTCTAGAGAGAGATGTATTTGTAATAACTAGGACTATGTATTTTGGAAGGAGGACTGAATTTGAAGAAAATACCCCACAATCCCTGGGAAAATACAGCTTTCCTGCCCTTTTATCTTGCTCAGGGTAATACACGAAAGGTGCTCAAAGGAAGAAATGTACGCTCCATTCATTGCAATGTCCTTTCATTTATATTCGTCTTTAACTGCTGTCTTCGGCCCTCCCAATATCCAAATTTAGAGCCCGCATTCGCACACGCTACTGAAGGCAACGGAGGCTACAGCGAGTAGCCCACCGGCCACGGGGAAGAGGAGCGGCGGCGGCCCGTTCCCTGCACCATTCGCCGGGGGACGGATCAGAGGTATTTTGCGGATCTCCCACCTTTTGGCCAAACCGCCCGAGAGGAAACAAGCGTCGAATGAAAAAGGGAAGAGCCCCGCCGCCGCCGCCGCCGCTCCCAA
>NW_008795036.1:2240919-2269547 GCF_000699145.1 Aptenodytes forsteri
GTGTCCGGCGCGCGCCCCCCGCCCCCCCTCCTCGCCCGGCGCCCCGCCGGTCGCGGGGGTTAGGCGGCGACAGGTTTTTGAGGAGGGAAAACGGGCTTCTGTGGGGCTTCTTGTGTATGGTATTAGGCTGGGAATGTGAAGAAAATCTTGGTTGTGGGTGTTCGCTGGGGGATATGAAAAGCTGTGTGGGGGAACTGGTTTAATGTTTTCTCACAGCGCGTGGAAGTGCTTAGCCTGGTTTCCATAAAAAAGAAAAAAATCTCAGCGTTTCCTTAGGTCTTGCCTTTCTATTTCCAGTGGGCTTTTATGGTATTACTGGTTGGAAGAAAGCTTAGACCCTCTTAAGTTCTCCTTTCAGTCTCTGGCTCATTCCCAAGAACTGATGCAAACATATTACACACTGGCACTGCACTTCAGTTTACCTTTGAATGCCCTGGTTACAAAAGGTCATCCTGGTCCTATGACTGATCTTTCTATTGCTGTGTTAACTGAGCATTTTGCTGTCTCTCATTCAAAGTTTCAAAAAGCTTTCTGGAAACTGTGTGTGCGCGTGTGTGTGCGTGTGGCCATTCTGCCTTTGCACCCTTTCATACATCTCGCTGGGAAGAGCTGAATGTATTTTCAGCATAATTTCTGCATTCATTAATCTGGCTGTGCATTCTGCCACGCTCATCTTAATTACCGTGTTTGAGCTGCTGTCACGCTGCTGGAGCCCGGGGCAGGGAACATGCTCCCAAACAGAAACATTATCTTCATCATCTCCAGCGGCTAATTAGGTTTCACAAGCATCCCCCTCCTTCTGAATAAACAAAAAGTGGGAGCATACCCAAACAGGGGGCTTGAGGAAGGAGGCAAGAGGAAGGTGTCTTTCCTGGAAGATTTCTGTGCTCGCTGCCCAGTCGTCTCTGAGCTCTTCACACACTGGGAAGAGATATAATGGGATCTGGTTTATTGTGGCCAGATTTGAGGAGGATACCCACTGGGACGGGTTAGGAGCCCTGCTGTACAACCATAATGGGCAAACATGACAGATATTGCTCCACACTTAAGTATCGGTAGGTATGTATTAGACAGTGGGAGTCTAAAGGCAGCAAAATCGTATCTTCTCTTCCGTAAATTCATCATTTTCTCAGCCAGTAACTAAATCACTAGGACAGTCACTTAAGATGGTGTCTGTGCTGCTTGTAAGTGCAGATAAGCATGTGTGCAATGCGGACTTTGAAAATCCTAGCATCCATAACCTGGTGCTGGTTTAACTTTTGACATCCAAGCAGCACTTCTTGACAAGGCGTGGGCTTTGGGGTTGGCTGGTTTGTTTTTAAGAAGCAACAGGTTGAATTTCTTTCCAGGATCCTGCCTAAGGAACAGAGCAATTAGCTTTTCCGTCTCTCTCTACTCCTCTCTAGAATGACAGTACAGTTACATCTTAGAGGTGTTTCTGTAGCAGAATTAATACTTCTTAAACACTTGGGAACGTGTAAGGGGAGAAGTCTGTGGTTTGTGAAGGAGCATCCCTAGGTGGGAAGGTTGCTTCACCTCCTTGTGGTCTCAAAGCACGTGACCATTTTATTCACCTTTATTACAGAGCAAACACTCAGGGTGAGAGCAGTACAAAGCACGGCCTCAGAACTCACAGCAGCATGTTCACACGCCACGCAGGGTTACCTTTGGTTACTCTTTGATATTTTTAAACCCGAGCAAGCAGAAAGGTAACTTCCAGACAAAGCATGCTGCTGGGAAAGGTCCAGTTCTGGGGGAAGCCGCCTTGCTTCCCCACTGGGAAGAAGTGGGAGTGAGAACTAAAGGCAGCATTGGCTTTTTCCAAAAAAGGGATGGCTGGTCTGACTTCTTTTTTTTCCCCCCTCATGCTGTACATGTGGCAGTGACAAGCTGCTCACGGAGAACCCACTTACTGGGGTAGTTTTCATCAGTCAAGCTAAGCTGCAAGGGGGGGGGGAGATAGGCGGCTTGTGTCTGTGGCCATTCGAGCAGCACAGAGCATCAGCTGAAAGTAGACAGGGAAGGAAGTGAGGAGAGCGATGCCTGAATGCATGCCCCTGGCACGGGCTCGTTAGGGCCAGGACATGAATTAGTATCAGATAGGGGCCTGTCACATCACTTCCAAGCTATGTGGTTCCTGGATGACTCTATTAACAAAATGGGAAGAAACTTGGTTATTTTCCCACTTAGCAGGAGCTTGGAGGTCACTGTTTTGTTCACTCAGCTTCCACTGCTCGCTGCTCTTCTGGTGGCAGGGTTGTTAAAGAAGTTTCTCAGTAAGAGATTTTCAAAATTAATCAGCAAGAGCATGCACTGACTATTTTTTTCCCTGCCAGTTTTGCACAGATTGTGTCACTGACTCCAAGATGTGCTTGCCCTTTTAGAAGGCAGAGAGAAACAATTGGGCCCACTGTGAATTTAAAATAAAATTTAAAGTCTTTTGACAGCAGAATAAACTTTGCCTCAGGGGACTTCACAAACCATGGTGGCTCCACTTTGGATGTGCAACAGTGTAAACGAGAATTTAATTTCCTCCCTGTAGCAAAGTTGCCAACATCTTCGTGTCCCTCACTGTCCTTCAGACAATTTAGTTTTGCCAGAGCAAGGCAGGAGGGCAGTCTGTGCGCAGAAGAGCCAGGCAGCTGGAGGAGGAATGATGGGATGGGCTTTGCCAACTCCCTGTGAGAGGGCTGGGAGGAGAGCGGCAGCGGGAGCCAACCCTGGATGCAACAAACCAGATCATACTATATCTCTCTGCCTAATGTCAGGCATGGCTTAGGTAAGGCTGGGCAGCCAGCACACTTTGAGCCCCACAACCGGCTGTCCCCACATACACTGGATGAGAGCAGCAACTGCGGTGTTTTCCTGCCGCAGCTGCTCAGCAGCTTCATTTCTGCGCCGTGGTGCAAATGCCGCTCTTGCCCTCACTTACCGGCACCTGGGTGGGCTGCGCGGCTGGGCTAGGACTGGCTTGTGTCTGTCCTGTCCTGTTCCGCAAAGCTGGTGCTCTGGCTCCTGCTCCAGGCAGGTATTTCAAGGGGAAAGAAGGGACCGAGTATCAGGTAACCCTCTCCCGGAGCTGGTTTTACCCCCATTTGGCAACCTAGAGACAGCTGCCATGCCAAAACCTGGTCGAGCATCCTCCTGCAGGCGAGCACTGCTTGTTTGCTCCCCGGAACACCTTGCACTCTTGTTTTATTGCAAGCGGGCAGCAGTTTTATCTCAACTTTGCACCCATGCAGCCTAGGGCTGCATCCAGGGGATTTGGATTCAATCCCCTGAGTTTTGGCTATCCAACTCTAGTTTTGAAGTATCTTTGCTGCTGGGTCTGGTGCTATTGGGAAGAAAGGGGACCTCCCTCTCCACTCAGGTCCAAGTTAATTGGGAAGTGGCAGCGAGGCTCCGGGAACAGGCTATATCCCAGCTGTGATCAAAAAGCAGGTCCCGGTACACGCTGCCCCGCTCACTGGAAGGCACAGAGAAGAGCAGGTTCCTTGGTGCTCTTGAGTTGCTTTTTGGCAGCCACAACCACAGATCTTGCCTTGGTCTTTTCATCCAGGATCTATACCCAATGGCCTCAATAAGAAGCGAGTCCTCTAAGCCTGACGCAAGAACTAACTGGGTTTTTTTTCCTAAAGTTGTCTTTCTGCTGTGTTTTTATGTTACAAGGGTATCCTGTAATTTTTACCCCCAATCAGCACAAAAGAAATGATGGATTAGCACAGAAGTATGTGAGCATCTTTCTTCTTTTCAATGGGAAGAACAAATTGAAGCTGACAGTTCCCTGGAACCAACGCAATACGTGAAGTAGTCACAATAATACATTTTCTCTTCCAGCCCTTTTAAAGCATCAGAAACTCTCCGATCTCTGATGCCTCCAGTAAGCTGACCTTGGCTGGCAGACCCAGCCACCTCATTACTGCTGTCCTGCTGCTCACAGCCTGTCCTCTCTCCCGGCCCTCAAAAAGCCCGATTAGCTGCAACAGCTAGAGCTTCCCAGGTCAGGCAGCCTGCTGGTAACCCTTCAGTGACACCAGATCAGTTTCAAATAATCTCTTCTGCAAGAAACCACCTTTTTTTATTATTATTATTAAAAAAAAAATTTAGCTGCAACACCCAGAGATTTGTCAGCCTTGATTTTGTCCTGGAAACATCACCAACAGGAAAGCTTCATGCCATCCGTCAACTCCAAAAAGCTCATGGAGCTGCAGCAGAGAAAATCTATCTAGTCGTCATTGAGGTTCTGGTTTTAGCTTGTGCCTTCGCATCTACGAAAGACCAGGCTAGACCAACCCTATTTATTACTATTTAAACCTTTCTATTTGAGCTGACTGAAGGAAGGAACTCATTTACTGCAAAATCTGTTGGAGATAGACAGGCAAATAAGCACCTGCAAATAGCTGCGGGAGGTTCGTGTTTCAACAGATGGGGCGAAGTTGAGCACTGCAGCTTCCTTTCTCTTTCCCCGAATTATCATCTCACTGTCTGAGCAGCCGAAACAGCTTGATTTGTCCCTCAATGAGGTGTCTTCCTTCTTTGTCGAATTTGGCTTGCACCTGCTGGAAGACTGAGGCAAAACAGAGGAAAAAAATATGGTTTGTAGTGAACGCACCCCTTGAAGATGCCTCAGAAGTCTTGGGGAGCGGGGCTTGTGCTTGGGGCTAAGATGGTGGCGCTGGTCCGTGGTACTGCCTCAGGCAGGCAGGTGGGATGGTTGATGTAGCTCTGTGTTCAAAGTCCCGACAGGTGTTTTCTAATCGTATAACATGAGGGAAAGGGCCTTTTCCATACTTAAGCAACCTGACATCCTCTGTTGGTATTTAATTTAAACATGTTTGGCTTTAAAACTTTAATTGTGGCACAGAAGCAGGGACATATGTTACAGCTTCGTGCAATAACATCCCCGCAAGTAGTCTTTGGCTAGGGAGTCTCCCCGGGTATGGAGACACCATTTTCTCTGCTCATCCCTGCAAGCATCGCTGGATTATGGTAGCAACAGCTATCCCTGTGCACTTTTCCAACCATACAGGCATGTCTGTGGGTGATGATGCTGTTGAAAAAATGCCACTGCTCAATTAAGTGTATAATGTGTCAAGTCCTGCATGACTGACTGTCCTTTCCTTGTCTCATTCGGTACACCCGCAAAATACCATTTTGTTAGTTCAAAGAAGGACTTGGGTTTTTGCACAGGGATGATTGTGGGATGGGAAGCAATTGGCTGTGAGGTTCTCTTTGAACCATGAGGTGTTTTCCTGAATTCAGTGTAACACTCGCAGGGCACATCTACTTAGATATACACAAAATCTTATTAATCAGAATAGATGTCCACTAAAGTAAACAGAGATGAATGTTTAGTTTATGTTCAGGTTAATAAAACCAAGAGCTGGAAATGCTCACTAAGTCATCTGTGCTACACAAAACCAAACTGAAGCCATATTAAAAATGCTAAGACTTCAGCTGAGGCTGGAAAATAATCAGCTTAAAATGCTGCCTGCATATACCAAGGTTTTGCTTTCTTTGAAATCAGAGGGAGACATTGCCATCATCTCCCCAGATGGCAGCTGGACCACAAAGCCTTGTTTCCATGCACGCAGGTGCTGGACTAGAAGTGCTTGCAATATATTTGATTTCCATGCCCCACGCTGAAAGCAGAAGCTCGCTGAAGGTTAGATGGCTTTTCATCTGCAGTTATCCAACAAGGGGTTGCTTTTTCCCCATTCTTTCCTGGCTCTACCCTTAAAAAGAAAATAATCCTACTTTTCCCTGGTAGAGAACAAGGCACCGGCTGATCCAGCGTAACAGCTCCTACGCGAGCATAAACCGAATGCTGTATGCATGCTTTCTCCAGCTACTGTATTTCTTGTGGGCATGTCGTGCTGCCACCAGGTGAGGAAGACAATTGCTTCCCTTGGAAAAAGGACAAAATAGTTTTCCATCATCATATAAAACCATTATATCCTCCTTTTCCTATACCCAGAACGACGGTCCATTACTATTATGTGAATTGGAAGATGCAGAAACCTCAACAGAGAAGGAAAGGAGAAAAGAGTGGGAGGGCAGTGGAGGACAAACTGCGGGGTCATTCCTATAAGCTGTTCATTAGCCTGCGATGGCCCCAGTGGGTTTTTCCTTTAAATGGCAGGCTGTGGAAAAGCAGGGCTGTGCCAAGATGCGTGCAGCCTTAATTTGTGCAATGAAAAGTTACGCAAGATAATTACCTTGTAGTTCAGCGACTATAAACGCTGTCAGATCTGTTTAATCCATGCTTGGTTTATCCGTAATGTCTCTGGATCTAAAAGACTCAAATCGTAAGTAATCCTATAGCATGGCTGGAGCGTATGACGTTTTAAACTCAAGATTTCTTTTTTTTAGTGTTCACTACAGATTAAATTTACCAATTTAACCTGACTAGATCTACTTACCATATATTTAAGGGTTTCATCAGATTTGCATTGGCTGTGTCTGTGACAGTAAACTATGGGCATTTGGGATTGATCTCAGGCACTAATGGCAACAGGCACAGACCAGCCTGTATCTGTGGCGTTAAACTCGCCCGTCCTCCAAAAGAGGGAAGCACATGGAGACTGCATTGGGAATGGTGCTTGGCCCATGCCGCTTCCCAAACCATGCCCAGGTAATTGACCCAAGCCAAAATCATGCCAGCGATTGCTCAAATGGTGTAACCTCCTTTGCCCCAAGGAGCAGAAAGCGCTTGCAGATTCGAGAGGGGACAGCTTTTCTATAGAAACTTCAAAGTCTTCTGAGAAATTTGACAGCTACTGAAATTAAACATGGTTTCAGAAAGTGGTGGCAAGGAGAGCAGTTCTCCATAAAATTCTAGATATTTTTTCAAGCGGTTCCTTTAAACACTTGTGTGTCTATAAAGCTGTCCTGCTTTTTGGGCTGGTGGGCTGCGACTGCTCCACATAAAACAGCAGCGTGGGGACAGGGAGCTGGGATACCTGTGCCTTCTGGCAGTCTACATATAGCAGTAACCTTCCTGGTTTCGCTCAGCTGCCCCGTTGGTTGTCAGATCTTTTCTCCAGTACCTGTGTCATTAACACAAGCCTTTCCAACGGGTACTCTTTACCTAGCACAGACCCCCCCTTAACCCTTTATCCTGCATCAAATCTCTTTCAGCTGCTTTTTACAGTTCCTTTAGTGATCCTGGCTAGAGAAGATGGTGGTGGTTTGGGGGAAGTTTAGGCTATTTGGTGGTATTAGATGTGCACTGTTGTCTCCTACACCTTTAGGAGTTTTTAAAATTGAAAAGACTTTAGCCAGAAGAATAATAACCTCTGCAATAACTTTAAAAAAAAGTTTTAGAAGTCATATATGTAAGATCCTCTCTAGCACAAGATTCAAGTCTTGAATTGAAACGACCTGAAGCCAAGAGACAAGAGTTACATCAGAGCGCACAGCCTCTCTTGGTTGCACATGGACAGTGTTCAACTACTTGATGTACTAGAAGAAAGCTTCAGACACATGCTATAGCCAAATATAAATGAAGTAACGCAGGACTTTTATGGCAATGCTCTTGAAATGGCCACACTTGTGAAGTGTCAAAAAGATTAAATAAATCCGTTGCTGCAATACTCGTATCTGGGACAAGAACATCCAGCTTTAAAGATGTTTTGTCCTAAAACATGTAGCGATGCGTCTTCAATAATATTTTAGTGAGCAATGTGCCATTAAGACACCCCTTGAAATAGAACGATCATATAAACATGCAAGGCATTTTAAGTCACCCTAATCCCACATCTTTAAAGAGGAGCAGCAAAGCGTTTGTATCTCATTAGCGACTGAAAGGATTTGACAATAATGGTGTTTTACTTTCCTTTCAGGGATGAAAAGCCTGTCTTATTTGTTTAATTTAGCTCACTCGTGCTTATGTTAGAGCGTACCTGGAGCGGATACTGAGTACAGCTACAGTTTGTCTGTCTTGGCCGAAGCAAAACAAATAATCTCTAGAGCAGCCCACTGGTTACCTAAACCATCCTACATGTGTTTACTTGATGCATTTACTTTCCTGCAGATGCAAAGAGGTAGTAGCCTCGGCTTGCTGTCCTTGCCTGTGCTGCTGCCATCTGCATTAAATGAGGGTTGTAAACAGCAGAAATGCTGGTGCAAAGTAATAAAAGAAAGCAGCGCTCTTAAGGATGATTTTATATTGAACACTGCTGGGTCATTGCTTTTCTCTCCTGCCAGTGAGAAGGTTTTTATGTTCATTGCTTACACAGTCTGAGAAAGTGAAGCCACTCTACTGCTTACACTTGACAGACAAATTTAGGTCACTGCTCGGAGTCATCATTGATTTTGCCAAAAGACTCCCACTGGAGTTGCATCTATTGACATCAGGGCTGACTTACCCCACTTGTTCTCGGATCTTACTCATGGGCTCATCCAAATGTTACTGTTGGTCAGTAAGGGACAAGAGACATCACCAGCTCGACTCATGGTTTCCTAGGCCTCCCCTACTGCTAATGCTTGCAAAAGTGCAGAATAGGTTCATCACTTTCTGTGATCTGAGCTGAGAAATTGAAATTCCACCCAACACATGTGGTCAACAGGACGGTGTTCAGCAGCATATGCCGAAGAGGTAGAGAAGTAGCCAGGCTGCTGCTAGACAGAGTAATTCCCACAGCCCGTTTTGCATCCTGCTAGTCTTACTACTTCTCAAAAGATCGCTCCTTGTAGTTTATCTCCTAATATAGGGATAGATAACAGAGCAGCACAAAGTCTTCCACCTTTACTCCTGCGTAGCGCTGCCAGAATGACAGCGTGATTCATTACGTGCGCAGGTCACTCATGCTGAACCGCTGTTACAGATTTGGTGCAAGGTGGGTTTAAAGCACAAGAAGATTGTTCGCAGTTGATTTTTCAGAAACGCTTTTTCTTTAGATTATTTGCCGGCGCTTGAACGGCAGGGGGGCTTTGTTTTAATTAAATCTTTAATTGACATAAAGAATAATCAATGATGAGTAGAATTGGAGTTGACTTCTAATCAAAGATCATTCTGCATACCAGGGTGAGTTTGAAATGAATGAATGTCAAATCTAATTAGACGGCCGGATTCTGATCCCTCAGCCACACTCATACATACTGTTACAGACCAAATTTTGCTTATCTACAGTAATACCAGCTGAATATGATTGCTCTGTGTTCCTAGTGCTGTAAGGGAACGGCATTAGCGAGGGCACCGTGTGGGGTTCGTACGCACGCTCACTCCGGCTGCCAGTCCGAAACAAATGGTGGAACTGAAAAAAATGAGGTCAGCTACCATGAACCCATCTGTCGTGCGCAGGAGCCATTTAGGATCAAATTTCTTTTCCTTGGGTTTATTACAGCGAAATAACTCATTTGCATTTCCCTCTCCTTACGTTTTCGGCACGTGCTATACCAAGGGTAAGGAGTGGTGCTGTAGGCGTTTCTCTGAGGGGAGGTTAAGCTGAGGAAAGGGCAGTTTGTGGCTCCCCGGTGGGGGAAACGGGGCATGTACTGAGAGCTCTGGTGAAAGAGTAGCTACAAAAAGGGCAGGAAGAAAGCTAATTGTGGTACAAGACAGAAGGGTGCTGCTTTTACCTTAGCGCCACCAGTCATTATTTCTGTGCTAGTGAGGTGGTGAGAGTTAGAGCCAAAGGCATGTTTTGCAGTAAAAATAAAAGATGAAGTTAAAAGTCCCCACACTGTCTTTGGCACCTAGACTGGTGTGAAAGACGACTGATGCTTACTGAATTTATGGAGCTATATTGCAGTGGGAGCATCAGGTATCAGGTCCTATACATTTACAGCCACATATTCTTTACCATTTTGCTATTGACCTGGACTGTTAGCTTTCTTCTTACTATTATTACTGCTTTTTGGTTTATGTACTTCATCCAGTTTGGGTAGGAGGAGCAGAACAAACAGCATGAGCTATTCCAGATGGTAGACAATTTGTGTTTCTGCTCAGGGTGTCTAGTGATGAGCTAGCAAGTACTGTAGCATTTGAGTTGAAAATGTCCTTACATACAACATAAAAAATGTTCTTACAGAAATGAGACCATAAAGTACAAGTCTTGCTATTAGTATCAAGTCTCGGGAAAAATATTATTTGAAACAAAAGCTAAAATTTGGTATCGAATTACCCAAAGCTAACATTTTCTTTTATTAGAAACAGGTAACGGCGCCTTGTGCTCACTCTCAGGGATTTCTGCATGACAAAGTAAAGCTTCCAGCTATGGGCTTAAGTAGAGCTATAAAAGATGCATGAGTTGCATAAACACTTCTTTGTGCATTGTAAAAACTGAATCTACCCAAACTGAAGGTATTGAAATACGACTAATGAAAGAAAGAATCACTGCAGGCGTCACTGACGCAGATAAAGCCGTCAGTGAAAAGTGAGCCCAAGCCTTCAGAGAGGTCCCACTGGATAGTCGGCGGCGTGAGAGGCAAGGCTTGGATGTCCAGGGTGGGCCAAGGGGCCCACCTCAGGCTGCCAGCGAGGGCAGGACAAGGTGCGGAGGGTTAAACTAAGATTCTTGTTGCTGCAAGAAATGGGGCAGAAGTTGGCCTCCTTGTGCTGGGGCAGGAATATGTGGGTACCATCGGCTTTGATGCCCACCCAAGCGTGACCCAGGTCCTCCCACATCTCCCGTTTGAAGGAGAGGGAGCCATCTCAGCTATAGCTCCTTCTCTGTGCAATACTGCTTTCCGCAGCCATGCTGGTAAGCCCATGTGGCTCTTTTTCTGTACGCTAAAATTAACGTTTGAAGCTTACAGATCTGCTGGCCTTTCACCGGCTGATGTAGGCTTGGGAAGTGTGCTTGTCAGTACAGCCATATGCTGCTATTTAGGAATATCTCATAGCCTTGGACTTTGATGGAACAAATGCACATGATTTTGTTCTGGCAACCAAGAATAGTTCTTCAGATGGAGCTCACATGTCTGTACAACTCTGACAAATGCTACCCTGCACAAGGAAGGAGCAGCCCAACCACTGGGAGCGTAAAATGTGCCGTGAAAGTCTTAATTCATGTAATCCAATGACCAACAGAAGACGCCCTTCTACAAGTGCTTCCAGGAGATCCCATCCCACAGAAATATTCCTGACACATCCAGGAATTGTAAGCCTATGCACTAATGCCTAAAAGTTTTTGTCCTAAAAGTGTAAAAACTCTTCTGAAAGAATTAAATTTCTTATGAAAGTTTTTATAATGCTCCTGAGCACTCTTACCCATATATTATTGTCAAATTTTTATATTAAAAAACCATTCACAAAAATGTCTACATTATCATCCAAGATGCATACCTCTGTGCCTTCTCGGAGTCTATGGAACATGGAAGCCATAAATTCCAGGTGGTTATCTGGGCTACTGGCCATGCTGGCCTCATATTGCCAGGGTGATTCAATTAAGTCAGAAGGAAGAAGATGGAAAATGAGTATTAAAAATTACTAGACTTTAGGCTACAAAAGCAAGCAACACCAGCTGAAGGCATACTGAATGAGCTTAGAATTGAACTGAGCCTGAGTAAGTTTAGAATTGAATTGTGCTCTTTGGGTTTATGAGTGCAAAGCAGAAAGAATTGGCTGGCTGGGAAGAGGACATGACTTCTAGGGTATAATCAGTTTCTTCCGTTATTGGATTTATTCTTTTGGAGATGCATGCTCCTAAAGGGGATCTTACCACAATAAAAAGTTTTTACCTTTGTAAGCTGGCCAGCTAGTCTGATAAGCAGAACATAGACCTTGACATAGATGAGAAAGGAACATACTCTTTTCTTTCATTATTCAAGAAGATACCAGTTAATTCATTAGACATACCCCAGGTTTGCAGTTAAGAAACGTTCCTAGCATGCAAAACAGAATCAGTTGGCTTCTGTAGCAATCCACTTGCATCAGTTTAGTGGACCCCGTCAGCTTACCTTAACCTGAATAATTATCTCCAAATTTTAACAGACAGCCTGCAGGCCACAGATCAGCAGAAAGAACAACATACAAACCATCTCACTGTAGGGATTACGTCTTCTTAGATCCAGAATGGGCCCTGAAACCTGTGTCACACAAAAAAATAATATAGGAACAAAGGATTATCAAGGATCCCTTCAGTCATTGAGTTCTACCCCACATTCCCATTTAATCAAGGGTTATACATAATCCCAAAGCATCCTTGAAGCCTTTATTCCACAAACCCTCAGCTGCAGATGGCTCCCTAACACCCTGCAGCAAACCCTAGACCCAGAGCCATAACTGTAGCTGCTATAAGCAGAGAACAGGAGGAATCAAGGGCACCATAACCACTGGTATATTTATTGCAGCTTTACATGGTTGCTAGCACATGTGTAGCAAAAACAACTTCCCCTCATCATGTGGTGAACAAAAAATACCATCTCCAGATCGGTCATGGGGAAAAAGCAAACAAAAAGGGACCGTGCAAAAGTCAGCCTAGATTTAGCAAATGTGTTTCTGACTGAATTTCCCCTCTCTTAGCTCAGATTGAAGTCCACACTGTTTATCAAATATTTCGGCATTATGGGAGGTGGAGGTCCATGCTGAGGGTGATGAAGAGAGGGCAGCCCTGTGGAAGTGATGGGCTCAAGGGTCCCTTCCCTTCTCATTAGCTCAGGCTCAGCTGTTTCCCCATTTCCAGGCTGAAAGGAGAGCTGGGAGAGGGGACTTTTATTTCCCCGGGGACAGAGACATCGTCAATTATCTGCCATTCCCTGCCGCAAGCTGTCAGTGAATAGGGCAGAGAAAGAGTACTGATAGGATTTCACCTTATCCCTCGACTCTGCTGATGGGCTCGTTATTCAACTGCCGTGCACTTTGCACGGGCAATACTAATTGTATTAATTATGCTCCTACACAGCGCATGCTTATATTAGCAGTAAGCAGACTGGTGACTTTTTAAAATGAAACATCAGTGGTTCATTAGCTATATAGATTTAAAAATGTAAGCCTACTTGTTGGATCCACTGCTGAGGTGGATCTCTCGAATCTCAAAAGCATTTAATACCATTTTAGATGCGCAGTATGCTTTATATTGAGAGTAAAATGCATATTGTATCTAGAAGACGGTAGCATTATATTAGGTAACTACTAAATGCAGACTTAGAAGGTTGGTCACTACATTGGTGTAACACCAAAATCCCCTTAGTTTTCATCTGTAGGGATACCAGTCAGGTCAATAAGAGATCTGGGTAAGTAATTGTGGGCTGTGCCTTATTGAAATTATACTAGTGACTACATCTATGCGTATAATCAGAATACAACTGTATTGTTAAATTCAAAGGTAGGTTTATTTAGTTGATAGCACAGAGGCCTGTGAATGGTTTAAGAGACAGGAAAATAAATCCCCCTCTACAAAGTATATTACAGCAATGTGACAAATACTCATAGCTCAAAGTGTATTTGCTAGATGTAGGTATCATAAATAATCCATCAACGTGGTGCCTGTATGCAGCCACTGTCTGTGTGAATCTGAGCTAAGGGGGTGCTGCTGCTAGGCAGAGTCAGTGCAATTTTGTGAGGTCAGTTGGAAGTATCTGAGATGTCAGCAATATAAGTTTAAATCTTAAGAACAGATTGTGTTTGTACAATAGAGTCAACCTCTAACCTGACAAACTGAAAAGTAATTGAACAGAACTGGGAAGGTGTCATCAGTTCTGACTCTGTTACCTCCTTCTATCACAGTTTTCTTCTGTACAGAAATTAAACATACATTAATCACCAAGATTATATATAACATATAGAGAGAGCACAAGCCTATCAGGGCTCTGAGTTCTGACCATTTTATGCAAAAGCAAAGCAGAAGTAGCTCCAGGCAGGTCTTCAATTTGCATTTCAATTGCACTTCTTCCACACTTCCTTCTGGTATCTTGAGGAAAGTCTTAGCTACTAAAGCATCACAAAGCCATGAGTGCTTGAGCAAAATAAATACAATAAATAAGTAAATTCCTTTTCCAAAATTATTATTCTTTTTAAGTTTCCCCAAAGCAAAAGAAAACCTAAACACTTCCAGTACGTGTGCACACGGTCACACATGGACACAAAGATTTTGTTCGGAGCGAAACCCATTCATCTTTCATTCACATTGATACAGAAGATATTCATCGTGTGGAAGATGTTAGCATTTTGACAGGAGTTTTGATTCTAAAGTAATTACATTTTTATAGCCAATGTGGTCATGACTAGTACCCAACTTCAAGTTTGGTTTTATTCCCCTTATTTTCTGAGGAACGGCTGATGTTTATGCAGTTAAATCTCCTCTGACTGTCAGTGTTTAGCTTCTACCTTCATAGGTCTCCAGATGCTGTTGGGGGAGTGTTAATCATCCTGTCAAACAGGGCAAGTGCTGGACACTTGCAAGGGATTTTCTGCTCCTTGGCACTCTGGACCCAACTTTTAATGCAAATCCTTGTATGCAAATGGGAGCATACAGCATGCAGCTTAACTGTCTTAAGGTTATTTGCAAAACCAAAGGGAACTTGCTGCGTGGACCCCCAGAGTAGTGTGATCAGGGGGTTTCTGCTTTGTCTCTTGGGAGCTGGTTCTCGGTGGGGCTTGAACTGTTAGACGTCAGCTGGCGTGGGTAGAAGCAGTACCATCTACAGGGATGCAAGGTTTGACCCTGGAGGTTGCAAAGTGGCTTCTGCCAAGTGCTGGGTATCGGCAAGCCTGAGCAGAGCTCAGCCCTGCAGAGGTGTGCTGAGAGCCTTAAGGAGCTAGGGGTGAGTGTAGGGCCAAATTTGGGCTCTTATTGACTGAAGACTCAAGTATCTCCAGCTGTGGCTGGAGCATGTTTATCCCTGTATGAGTTAGCCGAAGTGCATCCTCACTGCAGTTTCTCCTGAGCCTGCGAGGAGTGGCTGTTCCCAACCCCTCCTGCTCCCACCCTCTCCCTTTCCCACATCTTTCCTGGCCGTGGGTTTCTGCCCAGCACGGGTGCTCACGGCCCTGGTCTGCCTGAGAGCAACTTCTCTGTCCCAAGGGTTTTTCCTTGCTGTGGTTAAACTAGCTCAGTCCTGAGCTGGACGCGCTGTGTCGGGCTCGGCCAGGGACACGAACGGTGGAGCACTGTTATCTGCTGGCCACAGCGGAGGAGAAAACTGGCCTTAATTGCAGCCCAGGTGGTATCTCTGAGGGCTGTCCAGTCACATGGGGCAACCCTCGCTTCCAAAACAGAAAGATGTACGCTGTTTTGGTTGTGCAATGGAGAAAACTTCACGTTACCAGTAGCGCTGGCAATGCTGGGACTGGAAGAAGTATTTCTGGCAGAGCTCTTGCAGAAATATTCCTGACAAAGCAGTTCCTCGGGCAATGCAGTCCTTTCCATGGAGAAGCAATAGACATCTACTGCCACCTCAAAGAGTATTTGCCCAGCTTAGTGCTACAAATTAAATATAACTGGACGGTGCACAACGTTTCCCCGTGTATTTGCTTTCTCCAGTGAGTGTTTGCCGTGCATGCGCCACGTAGCTCTGGTGCTTATCTTTAATAAATACGTTCAGTTGCGAAGGCTTACACTGCAAATCTGTGGCCTTCACAAGTGGCTGCTTTTTTGGGCGCTTGTGATCAATCCTTGTCTGTGGGGATGAGAGGGTGGGTTAGATTCGCTGTCAGCCCCTCAGCCCCATAGGTCACGGTTTCACAGAGCATCAGCTCTTGTCACCTGCAGGCAGCTCCAGCCCCTGCCACACCGTCCTGCCTCAGCACCAAACTCACCTCTTGGCCCAGCTGTTGGAGTGAAATGAACTGGGGGCATGGGGCGTGCCGGGTCCAGCTTTTAAAATTGATGGGGGAAAATATTATTAAAAAATCTCTTTTTCATTTTTTGTCAGGTTATTTTTAAGCTGGCCTAGTTTCTCAATCCACTTCACAGTGCAATGGCATTAGCAGCCATGCTGGCATCCCAGGAAGGAAGGAGGCGGTGAAAGGATGGGTCCTGCGGGTTGGGGGAGCCAGTCCCTGGCAGCACCCGCTGACCAGTGCCCTCTTCTGCAGCATCCCCCTTCCCCTCCCGCTCCCTGCCCTGCTGCCTGGCCTCAGCTGGCCGTGATACTCCTCAAACGGCTCGGTGAGGCCATTCACCCCACCAGAGCAGCACAAAACCAAGGCAGCAGAAAAATCTGCTTCGTTGTCTGTGGATGGCAGCAAGCGCTGGGGTCGAGACAAGGAAAACAGCAGATCAAGGAGGAAAGGAAGAGGGAGGCGTCCCCCTTTCCCCTCGTGGCAGCAGCAAGCTGATGGAGCTGTTGTGAACCACGGCACTTGTTTGCTATTTCTTTGTGGGTGTGTTGAAATCACCTTAGTTTGGTGCAGATGCTGAGCTGGGCCTTGAAAATGAGCACACACACAGAGCAAGGGCTTCCTCCCAGGGTGCTGAGGCCCCCCCTGGACACATGAAATGCAGAGCATACGGTGCCTGGAGCTTGTTCACCCATCTCTCGTCGTGGTGGAGAGAGCATCCCTCTTTCATCACGGCATGCCGTGACTGTGCGTACACCCACCGCGTCTTCCTTCTCAGCAACCAGGCAGGAACAGCCACGGGGAAAATGAGCAAGTATCAAAGGGGAGCTGCAGGACTTGGTTCATGCTGAATGAACCCTCTTTTTTTAACTTTACTATACGTAATAACACTTTGCAGTGATGGTGAGTGCCCCCTAAGAGCTCTGCACACTCCCAAAATAATCTCCGGGACACCCTGATGTAGCAGATGGGGACACCAGGGCTGGGGAAGAAGCATGCCAGGCATGGCAGAAATCAGGGATGGCATTGGGATTATCACGCTGAAGCATCTTGTTTCTAGTCCCACATCCAGACCCTCTTTGTGTCTCTGACACATTTTCAGTAGACCCTGGGCCATAAGTCTGAAGTGAAAATAGGACCGTTTTATTTTTGAGGCGGGATGATTTGGCAACACAAACAGATTCATGCCCTGGCTCGCGGCCCCTCGTGGGGTTCAGTTACCCCTTACCATGACTGATGGACACCAGGCAGTCCCGGCCTCACCACCTGCCTCTTACCCTCCATCGTTGCTGACCTGCTTTCTGTTTTTTTTCAGGAATATCTTCCAGGCTCCCCGAAATCATGTCAATAGGATCACATTCATTCTCTCCAGGAGGTCCTAATGGGATTATTAGAAGCCAGTCCTTCGCTGGCTTCAGCGGGCTTCAGGAGAGACGCTCCAGGCAAGTGCCATGCTCTCTAAGGGGAATTTCCAAATCAGGCCCTAAGGGAGCCCTGGGGTTTATGCGGTGAAGGTGGAAAAGAGGCAAGAGAGGACTGCCTTCTCTCGGACTTGCTAAAAAAAGACTTCTAGGCTAAAATCTATATATATATTGTTTGTATAACTAAGCTGTTACCCTCTGCCTTAGCTACCAAGTGCCTGTTTGCCTCTTCCCCATTAATTCCCTCTCACACGCCTCAGAGCTGTGAGAGAATTTCAGAGAATCATTTTAATTTACTAACTTATGCAGTGATCTTTTCAACATGTGAAATGTGCAGGAACACGATACGCTTCCCACCGCCCCCAGTTTAAGACCATTGCTACCTAAAAGACAGTTTTCTCATTGCCACGCTGCTATGAATTAAAAACAACTCCATTTCCCTTGCAGGGCTGCCTTCATGTCCTGCTGGAAACAGGGCAGAGCTCGGCTGCAGAGCCTTTCCTTGCACCGCCCTTTAGCTAGACAGGACTTAGGGCTTTGAGTCAGGCACTTACCAACTCATCCAGTCCCTGATGCCCCCAGAGGCTACTTTCCAATTAATTTTAACTTATGTAAAGTCTCTGAGTGCCAGACCACCAGTTAGCAATTGAGGAGGAACGGC
Organism: Aptenodytes forsteri; assembly: GCF_000699145.1. Classification (NCBI taxonomy): domain Eukaryota; kingdom Metazoa; phylum Chordata; class Aves; order Sphenisciformes; family Spheniscidae; genus Aptenodytes; species Aptenodytes forsteri. The sequence continues at coordinate 2,258,729 of NW_008795036.1, forward strand.
AGGCAAAGGGTTGCCTCCCATTGTCAACTCAAGTCAGTGATGGTTGTTAGATGCTGACCTACCCCCAGCAGAGTCACGGAAGAGGCACCTATATGCAGCACAGCTGTCCTCCGTTTGCTGTACAGAGCTACCTACGGTCCATGCTCAAGACCAGCGGCATGATGCTGCCCTCCAGACACGCTCTTAAGCGGGCCCCAATCTTCCTTAGGAGCCCGCAGGCTTTACGCCTGAGATTATCTGGGCTCCCCTTTGTTTGTAGCACCTGGATGTAGCTCAGCCCTTTTATGGCTATGGCTATGGCTGAGCAACGTGAGGCAGGACAGGCATGGTGTAAGACAGAGAAACATCTGATGAGCCTCAGACTCAGCCCAGCGTTTCCAGACCAGCATTTGTATCTCTGCAAGGCAACTGGCATATCAAGAGCTGACAGCGCGTGTCCCAGGCTGCTCAGACTTCTTAACCTGTAAACAAATGCAGTCCTTTAACTGGCAGGCACAGAAGCAGATTCGTTTCTGCTAGCAGAGATAGTATCAGAAGATTTCCTCGAGCTATGCTCCTTTGAGGTCGTTATGATTTACAGGGATTTCCTCCTCTTTCATGTTCATTTTGCAGGTGTAACTCCTTTATTGAAAATTCCTCTGCACTCAAGAAGCCCCAAGCAAAGGTGAAGAAAATGCATAATTTGGGCCATAAGAACAGCACCACACCCAAAGAGCCCCAGCCTAAAAGGATGGAAGAGGTCTACCGAGCCCTGAAGAATGGCCTAGAGTAAGAGCCTTTATCCTGCTTGTTGATTGAAGCTTTCTGTGACATTTTAGAGCCTAGAGAAACATATCACAGGAACAGGGATCCTTAATTGTAGGAGGGGAAAATATAGCTCTTGGAGCCTGGATTGTAACACTTAGGATCTGAAATATTTGTATGGGAAACAGGGGGCAGAATCCCATTTCCACTCAAATTGCTAGGAAAGCTCCCAAAGGCTGGGATTTCAACATCAGATTATTTTTTTTTTCCTCCGAATTTCCTAGAGTCCTATCAGAGGCTTGTATCACCCTTAAGATACCGTCCCAGATGATAACAGGACTTTTACCAGCCAGATACAGGAGCAGTGATTGGAAGACACCAGCCTGTAAACTAAGCAGCAGATTAGCTTCCTTGAAACTGGTTGTTCAGTGTAAGAACACCGAGCTCTTATACACAGCTAAATAAGTGGCTCCTATTTATTCCCAAAAAGGCAGCATGGAGCTGCTTTTAGGACAGATCAATATAAATGAGTTTTTGTCTGAAAACGGATCCAATGAGGAGAGCCATTTTTTGCACAGATTTTCTTTTAGGATGGTCAGCAGCCAGCTCGGTATGTGCTGCAGAGCTCGTGCATCCCTTCTCTGGTTTGTGTTTACAGGGAGTATCTGGAAGTTCACCAGACAGAGCTGGATAAGTTGACTACTCAGTTAAAAGACATGAAAAGAAACTCACGCCTGGTATGTGTCACGCTTTTTAATTGTGCAGATGCACAGTAACCTTCTTGAGGTGCTGGAGCAGCCAGGGGGTGGGAGCGGGATACAGGGAATTTGCGTTGATGCTCTTCTTCTCTTCCAACCTTGGTCTTGTTTGTGATTTCTATTGACTGACAAAGATTACTTTCTCGTGGTGCTATTATGTTGCAAAATTAATCACAGTTTTATCTTCTCTGTTGCAGGGAGTCCTGTACGATTTAGATAAGGTACGTTATCCCCTTTGACACTGATTTTGCAAGGAAGCATTAGTATCCATACGGTGTACGTAGCTGGCATGGGAAACTTCTCTCAGCTCGATCTGCTACCCAGGCCAACACCATCGAGGGAGAAGTTACCTGACAGTTTGCACTTGCGAAGGAAGAAGTCCCGCTCCCCTCCTCTTCCCAGGGGCTCTGCTGTTGCCTGGCGCCTCCGCCAGCCAGCTGTCCTCACTAACCCGGCATCAAACTTACCCCACCAGCCCTTCCCCAGGGTCTGTCAAGTTAAACTGGCTCCGCGACGGGCACAGGGAAGGAGGCAGATCCCTGCCAGGGGAGGAGGGAGGCAGAGGAGTGAGACCTCCTATTTCTGTCAGCTGCCAGTCGTTAAATCCATCGCCTTGGGCAACTTTGCCCTGCCAGCTCCAGGTGGGTGGGAGTCTGGCAGGGGCACGCCAGGGGCGGCTGTGGGAGCCAGGTCAAGCCCCGGCTCATCCCTGCTCCTGCCAGTTCTGCGGAAGAAAAAAACTGAAAAATTGAAGATATTTTTCCCCGCAGGAAAATTTGGGTGAAACAAAAGGAAAGCTTTCAGAAACGTTTCCTGAACAAGTCTGGCTTTTTTTCAGTCAAAATGCCAAGCTTGGTTTTGCTTTCAAAAACAGTTTGCTGAGGAAGAGAATGGATTTTGAAATGCAAAACCCGATCAATTTTAGTACAGGTTTTCAAAGTACTGAGAATATTGTATTTTGAACTAAAAAAAGCTCAGATCCTTTTTTTTTTAAAGAATTCAAAAAACTAAGGAAATCCCATCAAAGAAAAACTTGTATTTGTTCAAAAATACATTAGGTACAGAAGTCAGTGAGCTTCATTTTCAGCAGCAGATTAATGGTAGTAAGGTGGGACAGCTAACTCCAGATTCACGGGCAACAAAACCCTGCATGTTTTAAGGAGGAGTTTCTCAGCCTCATGGGGACCTGAAGACCCGAGCAGAGCTAGCCTGGTGATGACTTACTGATTTATTTAAATGTGCCTCACCCTCTGCCTCTTCCTTTCCTTCAGCAAATCAAAGCGGTCGAAAGATACATGAGAAGGCTGGAGTTCCACATTAGCAAGGTAATGAGCGCTCCTATCATCTTTCTTCTGCATCTGCTCCTATGTTATGAGGAAAATAAACCCTTGGCCTCCTGCTACCCCTCCGCTCCGGGGAGGCCACCTTGATGAAGCCTCTCCCAGATTCAGTATTTTTACTGCGACGGGCTGGTGGTCAGAGCCAAAGAAAGGGTTTCCACGTGGTTCGTAGCCCCCGAGGTCCAGCCGTGCCCCGAGACACTCCCGCCTGGCTTTTAGGTACAGAGAGAACGCAGGATCAGGCGCCTGCTGAGAAACATCTATCTCATTGCATGCTTATTGTTAAACTATAGGTAGAGAGAGAGTTGCATCTGAAAGTAGTTTAATTCGGCAGTTGTCTCTACTGTACGCAGCAGCTAGATTGGACTTACTCCTGGATTCCACTGCTAACGCTCTTGCTGCGTGGTTTGGGGCCCACATCTGCTTGATTACATTGGTGAGAATAGTCAGTAGAGGTACTTGTGATTTATACTAATACATTTTAGAGCTGGACAAAATCCATGGCATGTATTCTCTTACTTACAAACATATCTGCTAGCGATTAGTTGCTTTTCTGAGCCTGACAAAAGAATGAATTATTTTTGATGGATGAAACGTCTTTTGAGAGTCATTTGAAAAGCGTTCGCGCAGCTTGAAGTGCTCCAATTATGACAATCCATCCAAACCTTTTAATTTCAGTCTTCTTTTACTTTTGGAGCTGGAAAAAAAACATCAGGCGATAGACTGAAATTTTGTTCCCCAAACGACCTTCTCTCTTGCTGGCAACATGAATGGCAAAATTAGTGCTTAAAGAACATTTCCATTCAAGTCCTTCCCACTCCAGCCTGCTCAGAGCTAATGGTTTCAGGGCTTATAATAGGACTGAAAAGCACCAAACACAAGAGGTAATGCTGGTCAGTATTACTCAAGCTTGCCGAGTACATTAGTTCACTTTCTGTAACCCACAGCAACAGAGACAAAAGGAACAGAGCTGTGCTGCGTTAAAACAGACGGGCTTGGGCAGGTAAAGAAACATCTTTGTTTCTAATGATAGAGAAGTTCTTTTTCAGCTGTACCAAATCAGGGCCGCAGCGATGCCTTCCGCCACCAACCTGCCACTGCTCTGTAGAGGAAGCAGAGCGAGGAAAACGGGATGCGCAGCAGCAGACCCCATGTATTTAGGCGGGCAGATGAGCGTGCCCTAGCCATGCTCACATGGGCAGGGGCAGGACGTCAACCCTGGGCTAACGCTTTACCCGGATGGCAGAAGTAAATACCAAGTGACAGCTATTTATAGTAGCTGTCTTTAGCTTGCTGACTTGCAAGAGAAATAGGAGTGGATATTACTCCAAGAAGCTTTTTTTGTAACTTTGAAATGGCAAAATGCTACCTGTGCCTCCATTACCCTTTGCTGAACTCTTTCACTTTGCAAAGCAGTCCCTGTTTTGGTTAGGGATCCCTCAAGTCAGAGGCTTCGGCCACCAGGTATCCAAGCTAGCCTTGTAAAAGTCAGCCTAACACCTTGAAGCTGTCGGGAAGAACAGTCCCGCTCCAAACAAATAAGCAGCAACAAGCATTTTGTTAGCGGTTAAGCAGGCTTGGAAGATAGGATTTGGAACATGCCTGGATTGTCACGTCAGGCTCATCTCTAATGCAGCAACACAAAGCCGTAGATTGAGGAAGCCAAGGCGCTGGAAGCTTTCATAGAGAGCAACTCTGCTGTGAAAATCCACCACTGAGCAACAAGCACCATGGGGCACAAGGCGATTGCTTGATGTCACAGATAACAAAGGAAAAAAGTTATTCTAGGTAAAAGCCAAATATCGTCCTATCTTAACAGGGACATTAGAAGCAGAAAGAAGAGACAGCTTCCTCTGTTCCTTTTCTTCTCCTCACCCTGATACAGGCAGATTAGAAAACCTACATTTCCTGTATCTGGCAGATTAAGTTTATATAAATATATACCACTATAGATAGCTGGTGTATATATATATATATATACACACCAGCTATACCATTGTAGACTCCCACCGAACAGCTCAGATGGAGTAAATGTATACATTCAGTGCAGGGATCAGAGGGAAAAGGGAAACCACAGCATGAGACACACGTAAAGCCACTGCACTCTGAAGCTAGATCCAGCTGAGACTTTAAACTGTGTGTGAGTAGGTTTTGCAGAACTGCCAGAGTGCTTACAAAATGTTAGGTGCCAAAGTCATGCCAAAGGACTTTTAAGAAGATGACTAGGAAATTACGTGAATGCCTGTGGAGCTGAAGTTGAAAACTTTCTTAATTTGACATCAGCTCTTTCTAAGTCCTTTACTTGTGCTGATTCTGACTATGACTCCCAGTTTCTGGAGGACAGGCAGTGAGAATTCAAAAAGAATCATTCCCTCCTTCCTGCCATCCACGGCTGGCATTAGCAATACAGGAGACGTTGCTGGCCCTGTGTGCCATAAATGTGCCATTTAGTGCGTCCAGTCCCCTTTGGCAGTGTGGACGTTGCAGTTGCCTTTGAAAGAACTCTTCCACACCAATATATTTGAGAAGCTTGCTGCATGCCTGCCCTACCGTTATGATTGTACGTAGCCCAGACGGGGGGAAAGGGAGTAGCAATGGTTAAAGGCATGTGGGGCAGGCAGGTGAATTGCTGGCAGCATCTGGTGTTGCTGTAATGAGATTTTTACAGTGGAAGTTATTTTTATCTTGTGTTTCTTTTTCATAGACTGTAACAGTATCACAGCTTCATTTGCTCACCCCTTTCAATGGATCTAACAGTTGGGCTTAGTTTCCTTGTAATGCAAATGACTTATTGTTTGTTGGTTTTATTTTGTTGGGTTTTCTCAGGTTTTTTTCAATGTACCCTCATTGTTCCCACTAGGTGGATGAGCTTTATGAAGCCTATTGTATCCAAAGACGTCTCTGTGATGGTGCCAGCAAAATGAAGCAAGCCTTTGCAATGTCTCCTGCCAGCAAAGCAGCTCGAGAGAGTTTAACTGAAATCAACAGGAGTTCCAAGGAGTACACAGAGGTACATCCTCATCAGTTTAGTCTTTCGCTCTCACACTGTTTGAAGGCCATGGGAACTTTGACGCTGATTTTGGAGAGAATTTCATCCAGATAAAAGAATTAAAAGCAAACTCAGCAAAGATGAATTATTACTTATTTGTTTGTCTTCCGGTGAATACCTGATGACTTACAGAGACAGGTTACATGGGCCCAAAGACTTCCTTGAAATAATAATGTTTGTGTCCAACAAGAGCAGGGTTATACACAGGAACTGCTGCACACAAAAAACCCATAAATCTGCCCCAAACCTACATATATTCTAACTACGTCTTTCCCGCAGATTTTGGGATGGCAGGTTAGCTGGAACCCATGTGTATACAGACATCTGCTGCATCCTATCCAGTTTTACTTGCTGTGATCAGCATCTATGTTATTAAACAGGCAGTAGATGAAGAAAGGTCTAATAGTGTTACAAACATCCCAGCACACAAGCTGTGACAGCCTTCCGAAATCTGAAGGAAGAACTGGAGAGGGTCCGGTACCCGTCTCCCAGTCTTTTTTTTCTTAATGTAGTCCACGTTTCTTAAGAGATTGAAAACATGCTGGGAGCCACTTTGGCCTGAAGCTGCTGCTGGCACATGTCCTGGCTGGAGAGGACTGGGACAGTGACCAGGTTACGCTTCAAGGGCCATAACTGCCCTCTGCCAGCGGGAGGATTAGAGTGCAAAGAAGAAGAGCACGGGGTTACATTCAGCTTCAGAGTGAGCCGGCATAGCTCAGCTGCCATTTTTAGGGCCAGACCTCATTAAACAGCAAGGATGGCTCTGGCAGATTGATTTTATTGCAAAATATCTTTCATCTGCATAGCAGAATCTTTCCTTCCAAATAGACCTTAAAAAAAAAAAAAAGAAAAAAAAAAGGCAGAAAGCGGGTTTGTCTGACCTCACTATTCTCTTTTCCAACACAGAACATGTGTACCATAGAAGCAGAGCTGGAAAACCTATTGGGGGAGTTTTGCATCAAGATGAAAGGTAATTGCCTTTTCACCTTTCCTTTCTTTCTCCCTGAACAGTAGCGGTCTCTGCACGTTAGTGGGGGCAGCGAGACACGCTAGTTTGACGTGTATTTATGATATGCGTGGCTTTCCCCCACCGCACCCTTTGCTGAACCTTCAAACCCCCAACTTACACCCCTGCCCAGTGGAAAGGATCACAGAGCCAGGAACATCAAAGCTTACAGAGAGACTTTGTGAGATGCTGCTGCTTCTTTTCAAGGCTAATTACCTCCTTCAAACGCTCCTTCCAACAGCCAAAGCAATTCAATTTTGAAGGCTGCTGTACCTTTTGCCTCTATTTCCATAATCCTTTAAGAAGATGACTGGAAAATTATGTGAATGCCCGTGGACCTAAAGTTCGAAATACTTCCTTAATTTGACATCAGCTGTTTCTAAGTCCTTTACTTTTGCTGATTCTGACTACTACTATTTTTGAGCAAATGTAAAAAAGCGAAGACCTGGGGGTAGTTTACCATTTAAACACGTAGATAACTCAGTGGTGGCATTCACCTTTCAGTTTATTCCCTGTCTTTACGACAGGGGACTTTATGGGTTTGAAAACAATGGAATCAGTTTTACCTGAAGCCTCAGTGAATCACCAGGTATTGCTAACACTGTTATCCCTTTAAGACTCAATGTCTTAAAGAAGAGATTGCGGGGGGATCTTTTTTGGCTCTTCAATCACTGCCATGAAAATAGTTCTATAAACCAAAATCAGCATCTAAATATTCATGCACTCTTAATTCTTCATTTGAAATCTTGCCATTTAAAAAATTCGCAGTATTGCTGGTGGAGTTTTTAGAGCTCACAAATCTCATACAGGGTTTTGATTCTGCCTGCCTTGTCACAGTTGTGAGTTAGTTGTGTCCAGTGGTTGCAGTGCATGAGACATGATCTAGCTTAGATCAAGTTCAAATAGTTATTCCATGCTTCCATACGAGAGAAAACAAGTGCAGCAGCTATTATAGTTCTCCTAGCTGCATCCCACAGCACCAAACCTCAGGTTTTAAAGCCCCCACTCTTAGGTACTGCAAAGGCAGTCAAAGATGCATAGATGTGAAGTTACAAGACGGACACACAGAGCCTGAGCCAGGTATCTCTATACAAAAACCCACAGCAGAAGTGCAGCGTGGACACGCTGAGGGAAACGCGAGGTCACACAGTGCAGAAAGGGAATTGCATCAGGCCAGGTCCCTCAGAGCGCTTCCTTACTTGCTGTAAATGCAGTGCAACGTACAGTTCCTGACAGCAGGACGTGTTGCAGAAGGTGTCATGGCATCGCAAATGACTGGCCCCTTCTCTTCTGAATGCCCAAATCCTCCCGCAAAGCTCAAGAGCTCTCAAGGAGCCAGGTGCTGTGCTCACATGCAGGAGCAGAGCACAAACCACAAGCAGCTACTTCTGAACACAGTTCTCGTAACATAAAGAAGCCCAAATTAGAAAATAGCAAAGAAAAATGTCATATCGTTAATTATTCTCTAATTAGGACATCTAAGATTTCTACCTAGATAGTTTTCCCTAGGAATAGGAATCCAATAGGACAATCCAGCCATTGCTATTGCGAAAGTTCACAACAGCTCTAGCACAAAAGCCTACAGATCATGCGGCAATCTTCCCCCTTATGTTATACTGCAGCATATCCAGCTAACTTTAGGATCTAATCTAAAATCAAAGCATTCCTCTCCCCAAAGCTTATCTGTTCCTCGACATTCCAGTGAAAGTTATTTTTATTTTGTGCCCTCTGTCACTTATGCTGAAAGCAAGCCAACCTACACAGTGCTGTCAGGAAGCAGGGGACCCACACTGTGTTTTTATGACTGATATTTAAAAAAAAAAAAAAAGCCTAATCATTTTATTATCTTTATTTTGAAAACTTGCCAGCAGGCTTTGACTACTGCTCAGGATTAATCAGCTGTTGAAATTAAACAGGGAAACCCAGTGTGGAAAATTAGAAGTCCCTGTATGGAATCTGCGTGTCCTGTTACGATGTATGGGGAAGTGCCCCTACACCTGTTGGACGTGCCAGGACAGCAGGAGGTGAAATGCCCAGCTGTTTCACACAGGGAGAGCAATATGCTGGCCTGACGCACCAGGGGCTCTGCAGCACCGACCCCAGCACAAGCACCAAAGTCCACGTGTCCAGCATCCTGCACATGAGCAGAGCTGTACATGCTGCACAAACTGATGCCTTCAGGTGGCCCTGCCTGCAAAGGACACTAGTACCCTGCCACCTTACCACAGCCACGTAATGGCCCTATCCCCTAATTACTTGTGCTGAAGCCCCAGGAGCAACCTCCCATCCCATCTGCATTACAAGCCCAGGACAGTGCTTTTACGAAGGCGCGACATTTGAAATGGTACGATAGAGCCATTGGCTCCTGCCATACATTTAGTCCCTAAGTGCCACTCAGTTACCAAAAAGTACCTATCCCCTGTAATCAAGTCAGTGCTTAGCCCCCTCTTCATCAGGCTGAAGAGACTTGACCAGCGCCTGCTGCTGCAGGAGCTCAGTTCCAGGTTCACCTCTCCTGCCGCTTCCTTCTGCATCCATCTGCCCAAACCAGTGCCTGGTCGGGCCAGTCACTGCTCACGGACCTCGACTCCAGACAACGTCCATGTCGAGTTTTAAGCTGTTTTTCCCCATCCTCTGAGCAAAGAAAGGACCTTTTATTTTCCTCAGATACTTTCAGTGATGTCCCAGCAGAGATCAAATTCACTTACAAAAGCATGCCTGGGGAGAGAGAAGCAGCAGTGGAGTGCTAGAAAGCTTAAATTATTTATAAACAGTAAATAAATTAGAAAGGAACTGGTAATATGAGCTCTGCACAAGGGCTTCTCTGTTCTGCTAAGCAGTAAGATGAGCGAAGAAAACTCTTCTCTGGTCAAAGAAATGGAAGAGGAGCAGCAGATCACAGGGACAGGCCATGACTGCATGCAGGGGTCTAGTTGCTCCTACAGTCCAGCTAACAGGACTAATTCAGCCCAGTAAATAAAACCAACATTAGCGTTCATCTTACTTGCCTTGATTTTAACACACCCATATATGTTCAACCACGGCATTTTAGGATAAATGCAGCCCAAAGACCCCGGAAGGTCTGTTTTCATTCCTTCCTCTGCCACAGGCTTTGTGTGTGTCCTCAGACTGGTTTCTTTGGGCGTTGCAACACTAGAGGCACAGTTTTAGGCTTAACCAGGCAAAGCTAGGTAAATTTTTATACCAAAACAAGTGCAATAGCGAACTACTGAGGAGACCTGTGAGAAAGGAGAGGTTCCCTCTGTGGAGGCAGAGGATTAGATTAATGAAAACCAACCAGTTGCATCCAGTAGAAGAACAGATCGCAAGGCCAGGAGAGGGATGGTAACGTCCTTGGGATTTCAGGGTGGTCACAAGCCTCAGGAAACTTTCCATTTTACATACACATTGCCAATATAGAAATAGCATCATCATGTCCTACCTTTAAAGAAAAAAAAAAAAAATCAAGCAAACATATACCACAAGTGCTTTGCTGCACTACTTCTCCCCCTCTGGGGAAAGACGGGATAAATCTTATATTACAGATGTCAGTCATGTGTCTTGACGTACTTACTATTGAAAGATACTCGGATCGTATGGGAATGATAATGTTATGGAAACGCCAAACAGAAGGAGCCGCTCTTGTGTTTCTATTAAGATGTACTAAAAAGGAATCTGGGTTAAAATGTATAGCTCGGTCGGATTAGTGTTAAGCAGCAAGCGCTAGATGGTGATGAGCAGCTCGCCTACGCATCATGATAGTAAGGGTGCTAAGCTCGGTTTCTGAAGCCAGATGACGTCAGGCAGCTGTTTCTTCTTTTTCTATAACTATTATGGAATAATCCGAGCTGTTGTAGGAGAAAAAGCTGGAAAGTGCCAATCTTTGATACGCGAGAAACCACAACCCATTGAATTGTATACC
>NW_008795036.1:2269827-2306803 GCF_000699145.1 Aptenodytes forsteri
TGGTTTATGGTTGGTTTGACAGCAGAGGAATCCAAAGGAAGGCAGAGTCCCGCCGCTTTTTACATCGCAATGAAGAAAGCCTTTTCACGTCAGCACCCCAAGAAACAGCTATTATTTTTCCTGTATATGCTCTGAAAAACCTTGCGGTTCTCTTTATGTCTGCCTATGTCAGGGCATCTGTCAGAAGACCTGAAAATTATACTCAGAGCATTGGATGATGGCTATTCGAAGAACTACAAGCTTTTTTTTTTTTTTAATTTAAAAAAATTAAATTAAAAGAAAAAACAAACCCACAAGCAAAACCCCCTTATTTTTTAAGTGTCTCCCAGAACGAGGGCATGCTTCTCCCTGTCTTATTCATGACAAACACTTCTAATTCCCCCGGAAAAAAGCATATGCCCCATCCCATGCACGCAGAGCAAATTGAACAAGTCCTTGCAAGCATCCTTTACTGAATGTTTAGATTTTACTTCATCATAAAGCAGAGTAGCAGAAAGATACAGAATAACCATTTCTTGAGACCCAGAAGTTACCTTCTGTGAGGCTGTGTCAGGATCTCTGGTCACTGCAGCGTTCCAGTGGAGAACATCAAGCACGTTAATTGGAGGTGGATTAAAATAAAAGCCTCCAGCTCTATCCAGAACAGAGCTAACCCTGCAAGAAATCCGCAGCGGCTGAATAACGGATCCCCCCAACCTGTACTTCCCTGCTGTCTTGATCATCACTTCATTTGTTCCCACTCATTCCCTGTGACAAATCTCTTCTGCTGCTTTCATGCCTGCAAGCAGCGTGTGCTTCCTCTGCGGGGCCGATCAGTTGGAGCAGGTCTCTCCCAGCTGGCCCCGCAGCCCAAAACGGGCTTGCTGCTCTTACCGCTTCAAATTATGTTACTGCACTGTGGGTCTCATTCATTTTCCATCACCAGCCAGCCAAAGCCTCGCAGCTCCAGAGGCCTCTGATGGGGGATGGCCAAAAGCTCACCTACCCTCTCCCCTGCCTGGGAAGGCGCAAGCTGTAGGTATTAGGAAAGGCCACAGGGGCTTTTATCCTGCCCTCCCAAATCTTACACCCCCACCCCCACCCCCCGCACTGCAGCTTTCCCTGTAAATAGAGTTAAAACTCCTGCAGCTTCTTTGTTATGAGTCATCGAGTTATATGAAGGTGAAAGTTGGGGTGAGGGGTGCCTTACCGAAAGGAACGATTAGGAGAGCTGAGAGGCAGCTCTCCTGCAGGATAGACCTTTTCCTTCGGGCTCGATGGGAAGCAGAAGGGCAGCACCTACACCACTAACTCTTCCAACCTACTTCAGACCCTTTCCCCAAGTCTGTTTCTGATATTCGTGCATCAAGAGAGCAGATTTCTCAAGAAAATAAGAGGGTTTTTCTTTTTCAGATTTTCATGCGTTATGGTCGCCAGCGATGGAAACTGAAAGGCAGAATAGAAGTGAATGGCAAGCAAAGCTGGGACGGAGAAGAAATGGTTTTCCTCCCTCTCATTGTTGGACTGATCTCCATTAAGGTATGCAAGCAAGGCAGGAGTCAAGAAGCTGCCTTCTCGTGCACCATCAGCAAAAAGGCAGCAGCAGATCATTAAACTCTTTGGAAGTGAGCCAGCATTAGTATTTCCAACACACCTACTAGAATGAAGTGCTATAGTATTGTCCAATCTAGATGCTACAAGACTGTAATCAGTTTGGGAGTCCTGTGGGAGACGTTGTCCTAACTCTCCCCAGGCTGCTGTCATAGCCGTACTAACACGACCTTTGCCTCACATTGCTCTCCAGCAACTCAGATTATTTGCACCAAAGCAAGGGAACACTAGAAACCTGTTTGCTAACAGTATTCAGGAAAGCAACAGCAATGAAAAACTCCAAACCAAAAAAATCCCACTACTGATGAGTTTTTTAATACTGCTCAGATAAGAGAGCAGCATCTGCTGATCTGGAGGAATACATAGGGCTCTCATTTGAACACACACAGGGCCAGCTGGGCATAAGCTGGAACAGTCCTGAGGTCCAGTCTCACCACCCTGTGCAGAACAGCAGTGCTACGCTGTGAGGTAGCAGCGCTGTGAGGTTTCTGCTCACAGTGAGATGGGGGTGCGTAGAAAAACCACTCTGACCTTTTTAGCAGCTTCCTAGAGCACAGAAGTTCCCAAAATTTCTTAATGAAAGTCCCTCTGGCTCCATGCCCTGTCCCCCGGGGAAAGAACAACTTTTACAACTCCTAGCAATCAGCGGCGACTTTTCCTCCTAAACCAGAGTCTTTCCATTACTGCTCCATTCCCTCGTTGCCCCAGAGTTACAGGAGATGAATAGAATAGGGCTCCCTTGGGAATTACTAAGTAGGCCAGCTACATCAGGAGATTGCCTGACATGAAAATTGTCAGTTGCTGAGAGAATATTAGACAGGAAAACTTCCAATATGCTCTTCCTGTTCCTACTCTTCCCTTGGGCTCTGCTTATGGTCACTGCAAAAGACCAAATACAAGGTCAGATAGCCCCTTGGGCTGAGCCAGTATGGTTGTTCTCTTCTGACACCCATAAAAACATAAAGAAAACATAGAAGCATGATCATAAAAAAATAATAAATCTAAATTTCCCCTAAGTTATGAAGACGCAACAAACATAGTTACATTTTAGAAGCCTTTTAGGAAGGGCTCCAGGCCAGAAAATCAAAACCATTGCCTTGTAATTAAGGATTGCAATGCCTTGTGTGGTCCTAGATATCCTGTTCTTGTCTCTTACAGGTCACAGAAGTTAAAGGGCTTGCTACTCACATCCTTGTGGGAAGTGTTACCTGTGAGACGAAAGACCTGTTTGCAGCTCGGCCTCAGGTGGTTGCAGTAGACATTAACGACCTTGGCACAATAAAGCTGAACCTTGAAATCACTTGGTAGTAAGTAGAGCTGGCTGGTCGGTCGGTCGGTCACTGGGTCAAGTAGTTGTAAAAATTCAACCAAAGAGAAAAGGTCCATGTGGTCTCTTCTCTCCTTTTTGCTCCCCGCTGAGGCAGATGGGGAAGGAATTGTGGCCCAGGTTTGGGAGATGAGAAATAGTTTGTGGTCAACCACCGTATTCCTGTGTTACCTGTGGCAAATAGGTTTGTACCTAGTTTCTTAGTTGTGCCTATTTCAGCTGTTACAATAGGCGTGGTGAGACATGTGAAACTCATAGTGGTGAGACATCACAGAATTGACTAAAGTGTATACTTCTTCCCCAAGCTCGAGAAAGGGACGTAACTGAGTCCTCATATATTCATTAGTTTTTTCTAATATTAGCATAAAGTTCAGTGGAGTTGCCCTGGATTTATGCTAGCCTAGCCAAGTTCAGAAGCTGGCCCATCTTTAAAAGCTGGCTTTTATGGGCTTCATACATGGCCTGAGGGTGGTGGGAAATCTCCCAGCATTGTCCATCTGCGTTGGTAAGCATAGGTAAGCTGATGGTGTTAGGATTCAAACCCAATTCCCATGGCACTTTAATAAAATTGGTAACTGTCATTTCTGAAGAAGCATTGATGCTTTTAGCTTTTACAGTCATGTATGCTGTTTCTTGTAATGCAATAAACATGAAGCCAGCAGTAACAGCTACTGGTTTCCTTTATAATGCAACAGCTCTATTAATAGTAGAGCACCTTTCTCATTAGTATGTGTGACACTTGTCAGCTCAAATGCAAGAATACTTTTCATGTGAGAAGAATAACATCAGACTACGCTACATAAATGATTTCTGAGAGTAGAATACTTTTATCAGAACCGAAAACCACACTTCTGAGCCTGCTGTCTAATTAACATTTTCTTTTAAACACTTCTGTTAAAAAAACTTGCTACCTCTGGGTTTTGATGTGCTAATAAACCACCTTTTCAAAAATCCCTTCCATGGACCTGAAATTCCTTCTCGCTCAGCCTAACAACCATTTTTTTTCTGCTTGTGCGTCCATAGCCCCTTTGATGTTGAAGACTTGACCCCGTCCACAGGAAATGTGAGCAAGGCATCTGCTCTCCAGAGGAGACTGTCCATGTACAGCCAAGGCACTCCAGAAACGCCAACCTTCAAGGACCACTCATTCTTTGTAAGCTCTGTTTGGCTTCATGTTTATGTAATGAGAAGCCCTAGAGCACTTCAAACACTGCAAATGCTTCATTGCTTTACGCATCTAAGCTTTTTTTCCCTGGTTCCAGCAGGTTACCCTTACAAATGCTTCTAAAGCAAGTGCATTCCTAGCTGCTAGTCCTAAAAGGTGACTGATCGTGGCATCTTTGAAACTATGTGGCCAATTATTGCATACCTATTCTTCTTGCCTGACTGCTATAATACTTGAATAATCTTTATGAAATGTGTGTTTGTTTTGTAACAGTAACAACCATTATAGCACCAGTATTTTTAATGCATCCCATGGTCAAGTTTGCCCCTGTACCAAAGATATTCACAGGGTGCTCTTACATTTTGCATTAATCAAATTCTGAATGCTTAATCAGGACTGTGTATTAAGCCGAATAGGCCATCTGTACAGATACGAATTTTACAAGTGCTGCATCCCATGCCTGTAATTTAGTACTCTGCTACAAAGCGTTCCTTTAACTTTCCCCTCCTCACACCCTGTTTGCTTTAACTGTTGAAGAAATGGCTGCATCCCCTGCAAGGCAGGCCAAAGTTGACAATCTTAGATGCTCTGCAAGACACTTTCTTTGACAAGCTTCGCCGCAGTCGCTCTTTTAGTGACCTGCCATCGCTCAGGCTAAGCCCAAAAGCAGGGCTAGAGCTATATGTGAGTCCTGGTTTTCGTTTGGTGAAGGATTTTTTCGGTCCCCGTGTGGCATCTCCATTCCCACGCATGCTTCATGTGTTGCTCTCTGTTGCAACTCACTCATTTTGCTGACTGATTAGAGGGGAGAACATGACCGTGAGAGCCCATGCTGCTCGCCTTAAATGAAAGTTCCTCTTGGTTTCTACAGGGATAATGATCAGAAGCCAACTATCTGTGGGCAGAGAGCAGGGCAGGAATACAAGCCAACATGGTATTCTTAAAAATGGCCTGCTACGCTGATTGATGTTATACATTTGCCTAGTAACATGACTTTCAGATGCTAAAAGTATACCCATGTCGGGGGAAAGAAGAAATGAACCTTTCGGTATAATTACGTTTAGGGAAAAAAGCTGCTAATAGTGCTGGGAAAAAAAGATGCGAGTTTTGGACACTTTAACCTTGTGCACCTTACCAACATGCGAATGCCTACAGTTCTTTCCAGCAAATTGTCAGCAAAACAGTAGTTGCCTTTCATCTGTGCTGTGCATTTCTGTGAGTTGGCCACATAACAGAGCAAGGTTTGTAGGTCAGATAGGCAGGTTGTGACTCCTATAGTGATTTTTCCCCATAGGTCAGTCAGAGAGATGAACATATGTATATGCTGTGATCATTTTGGGGTCTGTATACGCTGTTTTTGCTTCCTAAATGATAAATGTCCTGGTCAATACACCACCACACAAATTCTTCTGTTTCATTTCGGCAGAAACTCATGTTGAACAGGACTCCTGTGTAACTCATGTTCAACAATTATTAGAGATGTCCATGCCACAGGCAGAACATACTTTCAACAGAAAAGAAATAGCATAGTAACATCACCATTAAAATGCCATGACACTAGAGAAACTTTTGGAGCAAACTGTGCTAAATTTTAGGGATTGCTATTTTAGAAGTCAGAAAATAAATACAATGGAAATCTATAATGGGTACGAAAATGCAGCCAAGGTGGCTTAAGTGCAATCCCATTAAAAAGAGACATGCTGTAGGAACTAGAGCAGTGCAGTGGAAATGCTGCCTGAGGGAATCTGGTAGGACGACCAGAATTCATGTCTCTGTTCTGGGACTTGCTTCCTAGAGCTTTCTTCTTACCAGAGAGATGCTAAGCCCAAGTTTTCCAGCAGTTTTCCTGCTGAAATCAGGAGCCATGCCAGATGAAAGCAGAAGTTGGATTTGAAATATTTTCCCCATCTCTCAAGTCTTGAATGCTTCTTTAATCTTTTTCCTTGCGTTTTTCTCTCCCAGGCACATACTGTATTTTTTTTCTCTTTCCAGTGCTACATGAAAAACATTTTCTGTCTTCTCTATTATCTTTTCAGTCGAATTTGCCAGATGACGTCTTTGAAAATGGAACGGCAACCACCGAGAAGCGACCTCTTTCTTTCACTTTTGGCGACCTGCCTTACGAAGACCGCGTGCCCCCTGCCAATGCAGCAGAGTCCTCTTCTGCTCATGTCAGCTCCAGCCCTGACATTACTGCGACCCCCACCCAGCACCGAGCTCTCCAGTCCTCCAAGAGCTCAAGCCTGGACTGTAGCAGCAGTGACTCCCGCAGAGACTCTGTCGCTGAGCCGAAGGACCTGCCGTCCCAGGGAGAGGGAGCAGTGGTTGAGAACAAGGCCACCCCACGGGCAGCTCCTGAAGTTTGCCAAAAAAACTCCGACGCTGGGAGCGATCGTGTCTTTATAGAGACAAGCGTCCCGGTGTCTCTCCTGCAGGACACAGATGAAGGTTCAGAGCTCAAGCCTGTGGAGCTGGATACCTATGAGGGCAACATCACGAAGCAGCTGGTAAAAAGGCTTACATCAGCAGAGGCACCCATGACCCCAGAGAGGCTGCCGTGTGAGGGATCGATTAGTGGGGAATCAGAAGGATATAAGTCTTATCTCGATGGAAGCATTGAAGAAGCCTTGCAAGGGCTTCTCTTAGCTCTTGAGCCACATAAAGAGCAGTATAAGGAGTTTCAGGACCTGGACCAAGAAGTGATGCATCTGGATGACATCCTAAAAGTGAGTACGTTTTCGGAAAATACTACCCTAAAGAAAATCTGAGCAGGTAGAATCTCCTCCCCTGCCCCGCAAACATCAAAGTAGGGTTTTTGGAGATCAGTAAAATTCGTTAGTAGCAGTAGATTTGCTCCTGCTTGGAGCATCCCTTCACAGCGTTGCATTTTTAAACTTGTCTGCAATGTGCTTACCATAGCCTTGTATCCTCAAGCAATGGATCTTTTAATCTACTCGAACCTGGGGGAAAGAGAAAAAGGTGCAGTGGCAGAGGGGTAATTAAATTATACCCTTCTGTGAAGAAACTACTTGTGAACCCATTGTTTGTGCCATACTGGAGATCAGATTATATCCAACCTTCTGTCTTTAAAATCTGTGGGTGACATCCTCAGTGGGTTTACTGTAGCATACTACCCCTGAACTCCGTGGAGCCGTGCAAAACGACACCAGCTGAGGATCAGGCCTTGTAGCCATAGAAGCTGAATTTTCTAGATTGCCAAAGAGATTTAGAAGCATAAATCTCACTGAAGGTTGCCATCCCCACATCGCCTAGGCTTTTTCCAAGCCTTTTCTTTTTCCCCCATCCATTTTTAAAATGAGAGACATCCTGTCATTACACCAGGATGGACATAATGTTGAAAATTAGAAAGAAGAAAAGGGTTTTGCATGTGTGTTGTTAATACGTTTCCTGCCGATCACTGTGACTCATACCTCCCCTATGAATAATAACTCATGACGCATTACTGTGCAAAGAGTATTATATGGGAAATAATAATTTCAAATGCTTCATATTCATATGCAAGTTGGTCTGCTAGTCATTTAAGCCTCATCATTTAAAAACGTGGCTGAGGAGGAAGGAGGGAAGCATTTACCCTTCAGCATTATCTTTTTACAAAAAAACTGTGTTAACATCTTTGTTTCCATTGGTGTTTGCAACTGCATAGTACTTTCCCAAATTAAGTGCTTTTTTGACAGCCTGCAGCCCCTGTTTCTTGCATTATTTCCCAAGGAGGCTCAAGCAGGCAAAGCTACCATTAATATTATTTTTTAACTTCTTGGCTGCTCTGCAGCTTGTACAAAGAGGTCAACTATCCAAACAGCAGAGGGACAATGGAGACTGTTTATTTACGCTCCTTTTATCAGAAGTTACAAAGGGACAGACATGGGATGGGGGGGAAGACAGAGGACAGACGTGCGCAGACAGGATTCCTGCACACTGGAGAAGGACGCCTTTTCCAGATATGCTTTATGTCTGCGTGCCGCCTATTGATCAGCTTGCAGACCAACACCCAGCATCGCCAGCAGCCGTGCTGGGCTCCCCATGCAAAAAGGTTGAGCTTGAATCCAGCTGTGGCTGAAGAAATCTCTCTTGGCAATATCAGACGGGCAGAGAAAAGGAGAAGCCCACATGTTGCTGTTTGCTTTTGCCTGAAGAAGCTCCGCTACCAGCCCTGAAAGAAATGGTAGCTAAAACCATCGGCGCCGCAGAGGAAGCGAGATACAGCACCCACCTGTGTCACGGAGGTGTTGGGAAGTGTGTTTGATCAGCTAATGACTGTACGGTCAGTTTAAGGTGTCAAGCATCGTAAGTGCTAACATATGACCATTATAGCATTAATATTGTGTGCAAATGAATTGGAAACAAAACTCCAAGCCTCCTCAGCCTTAGAGGAGGTGGTGCTGAGTCTGAACTCGAAGGCCAATGCATTTCTTTCTGCAAACCAAGACAAAGTCCTGGCTCCTGGCTGGGACTGGAAGATGTGGCTTGTGGAACAGCACCGGTGGCTCCGGGCTGTTTCTGGTCAAATAACGACAGTGCTAAAGGTGTTGAAGTCATTGCACAAACCAATGGAGGTGATCCCTCAAGTTATATCTGATCCTGCAAGGTGACCCTGGAAGCAACTCTGTGGGCATGTCTGGATGAACCGCCATATGGGACCAGGGCCTTTGATATTTCCTACAGCAACAGCGGGGCTTCAGTTGCATTTTTTCCCAGCAGTGAGACAGGATGGCTTCCCCCCTCTCTAGCACTGTTAATTTCCAAGTTACAATACTGCCTTTCTCTGTCACTTAGGTGTCTGATGCCTGATTGCTTTTCCTTGATAAGCCATGTGGCTTCAAAGGCCACAAAAGTCCACTCATCCCATGAATAAATCTGCAGATATGGGACCAAATTCATTCCTGCCTAAGGTCCGTTGGAGTTACAGCTGGAATAAATCCAATAGTGCCGTTGGATATGTGTAAATTGGCTTCTGCAGCTAGGACAGCAGTTATGGAACGTGCCTTCCCCTTTCAACTTCCAGTGCGTTAATTGCCGTCTCTCCTTTTGGAGGGCACCGAAAGCTGCATCGCTTGGATTCAAGATGTACTTCGCATTTCTATAAAACACATCAAATTTTGCTTTTGAGGGTTTTCCTTTCGGGAAGAGAGGGGGTAGGATGGGGAGGGGAGGAGGAAGGGAAGGGTTTTTCCAGTTCTCAGGCTTTGATTGTATATACTATGAATATGAAGGTTTGAAATGAATAGCCAATAAAATGAAGTTTTAAAAATAAAATGAAGAATTTGAAAGTTTTAAGCTTTATCCTTTTTTTTCTTTTCTTTCAGTAGTAGCTAATATCTGGGGTTTTCATTGGTTTGTTCTGCCTTTGCAGTGCAAGCCAGCAGTAAGCCGAAGCAGGTCCTCCAGTTTAAGTCTAACAGTTGAAAGTGCTTTAGAAAGCTTTGATTTCCTGAACACCTCTGACTTTGATGATGAGGATGGTGGTGGTGTGGAGGTTTGTAATGGTGGAGGAGGTGCAGACTCGGTATTTTCAGACACTGAGATTGAGAAGAATAGGTAAGTTTGTAGTAACTGCCAGCTGTGCTTCGCCAAACTGATACCCTAGCTCTTTGTCGCTAACAGGGGATCCCGGTGCACACATTATTCAAGGAAGACTGACTAATCCTTGATGAGTTTATAGGGTCAGAGGGTTCCCTGTGGCTGCTGCATACAAAATCTTTAGCTTCCAGGATCATTTTTTTCCTGTTCAAATATATGCAATCTGTCCTCCAAAGGAGAAGGGTAAATTAAATTAAGCTGATACCAATACTGGCAGAGCCTCTTCCTTGACATAGGTTTGGACCTGGCTTTCCTTGGATGTAATTACTAATTCCTCTGTGGTTTTTCCCCCCCTCCCTTTGTCTTTTCTCTCTAGCCGAATGAGTCTTTGCAGTGGATTAAGCTTGTCAGTAACAGTAACACAGGGCCAGATTTAAGCAGCATGGTGTAGGTTTCCTTTGGAATGTAAGAGTGATGACTGGTACTCTGTTCATGGCCCTGCGTGTTACCTGCCCTTCTTTCATCACTTTTGGTCTTTCTGAGAAAAAAAAAAAAAGCAATAAAAAAAAAGCTGTGGTGTTTGTGTCGTGGTCTGCCGTTGTTGTGTGACCTTAAGATGCTGTGTTTCAATCATTAGATCCTAAAAGCATGTTTGCATCCTCGGAGCTGACACGATGCCCAGCAGGCACGTAAGCGGCACAAGAGATGGGAAAAAAGAAAAGAACATGGTTCCCTTGCACCCCACGCTTTCCGACCAGGGAGCTATACTTCTCACAGCTTATCGTGGCCTGTTTAAAACAAGTTTGAGTGCAAACAAGCAACCACCATGAAGTTCCCATCATCTCACTGCATATCCTCTTTACAGAATAAGACTTGGTGGGAAGAAAAACTTGGAAAATTGTGTTGCTTGCTAAATTGGCACTCTGAGCTCAGTTCAGTCTGCCTTGATTTAAGGGTCTGGCTTTAACCAGGCACTTTTGCATAAATTTAACTTAAGCAGCAAAAATTTAAGTTTGTTACAAGCTGACTTAGAAAGCAACTAAAATCTTTTAAGTTAAAGTAGAAGTTAAAATTTCATTTTTTTTCCCCTCTGGCTCATCCCCGGGCAGTGTAGATTCCCGCTTCCATTTTTAGATGTGTAAATGTGTGACTCAGTGTAAAGATTGCAAGTGTTGAAACTTCTGAACTTGCAGCCAAATACACTTGCCATCTGGGGACTGACCTCAGACTTTGCATTTAAACGTAGGGAGGACCATTTGGACAAGAAGACAATGTTGGAAATAATGATTTAAAACACAGTGAGACCAGCTTTACGCTCTTACAGAAACGATTGGCAAAGTAAACTGTACGTGTTGTACCTAAAACAGCATATGAAAACATCATGTCTCTTACTCCAGCAGTGGTTTTCCTTTCCTTCTGCAATGAGCATTAACTTTGGCACCAGGAGGACACCGAAAGCACGGAGCTGTTCTTAGCAGCTCGGTGCTTGGGATGGCACAAATTGTGATGGTGCTTAACCCAGAGTGACTGGGGAGATGATTTACGAACAGATGGGAAAAAAACACTGTCACCACCAAGTGACAGTAACTGGGGATTAAAAAGGCTTTCTGGTGAGGGCATCGCATCGCTCAAGGCAAACCAGTCAGGGGACAGAGAGCTGTCCCCTCGGTGGGTGCAGCCCTTCCATGCCTGGCCAGGGCAGCACTGCTCCTTTGTGATATGATGTGCTCATTGCGAGGTTTCTGGCTGCTTTCAGCTCTTCTGCTGTGCTTGTTGCTCGTTGCCCTGAGTGAGCGTGTGCGTGTGTGTGTCTGCCGTGGCGGTGGTCGGCCCTGCACTGACGTCCCTCATCCCTCCCTCCTCCGCAGTTACAGGACGGAGCACGCAGAAGCCAGAGGCCACCTGAGCGAAGCTCTCACCGAGGACACGGGTGTGGGCACCAGCGTGGCCGGCAGCCCTCTGCCTTTGACCACAGGGAACGACAGCCTCGATATAACCATAGTTAAGCACTTGCAGTATTGCACGCAGCTCATTCAGGTACCAGGCCCAGCTCATTTGAGGCATACATTTCAAAATTTTTCCTCCAGGCACTGGTGTGCCCGTGACATGGGGTATGAGCAGGCTGGCAAGGTCAGCACTGCTCCTGGGAGGCAGCAGGAGCGCAGGGCTGGGACAGCCGCTGTGATGGGGTAGGAAGGCGACACCCTTCACTCTCAATGGGAAAAGCCTCCATTGTTTCCATCCTGGCCCATCTCGGAGCAGAACTGACATGCAAACTATGGGGCACTTTGCAGGTGCTGCCCAGCAGGACTGACAGGCAGCGCAGCAGATAACAGGGGCAGCCCCTGCTCTGGGTTACAAACGTTCACTGGCTTCACCAGGAGGTCCTAAATGAGATCGGTCCCCAGTTAAGGCAGGCCATGCCTTCAGAGGTAAAGCAGAAGCCCGTGGCCCCACTGTTTAACCGAGCCCCAGACAAGGCTGCGATGTTCAAGAGCAGAAACGAATTTCTGCATGTGAGCTGGAGAGATTGTCTGCAACACACAGAGTGAAGGCAGCGCATGACAGCCCTCCTGGGACATCGAAATTGTATGTTCGTGCTCGCAACTAACTAGCACAACCTTTCAGAGGTTTTTTTTCAGAGCCCAAGCACAGCAAATGTGATTTTAAACCTCTAGCAAGCCACTCTAGCAAGCGAGGGCATCAGGGTTTTCCTGACAAATCAAAACATACTGCAGCTTCCTCTTTGCAATTATTTGACTCTTCCATCTTAGATATAATTAACTTTATTTTCCCAAAGGCCCACTGAAGCAATACAGAGCGAGTATGATTCCAGCACCCTTAGTGCTGAGCTAGACACTCTGCTGATTCAAAAGTATGAGAAAAAGGGAGGTTTTTGGCTTAAATACAAGAGTACACAGTAAATATGCAGCTGGGGGAGGCAAGCTCGAACTATGTCCACACACAGAGCAGATTTGATATGAACAATATTTATGTGGACTGCTGAAGAAAATGCAGATGTCAGCAGCAGGGAGTAGTATCAAGGAAAAAGCACCAGATTAATAAAGACACCTGAGTAGTTGATTAGAGGTGAAACGGAGTGGAGAAAGAGTGACCTGTGGTTTGCCTCCAGGCAGGTATGTCCTGAAAGTCCACGGCCTGTGTTATGCGAAAGTCAGACTAATATTCTTTTCTGGCTTTAATGCTTATAATGATGGATTCCTTTAGCTTTGCAGATTGTACAAATCAGAAATTACTTATGCAAATGGCTGCTTGGATACTCAAGTGCCTGGATCTGGATGTAGATGTTAAAGATGTAAGCAACAATGCATATCAACCAGGACCATAAAATATCCCAGAGACAAAAAACTTTTGAAGTTAAGGAGATCCCATCATTCCAGACAATGAATTTGCTATTGCACTTCTTCAGGTGCCAGGTGTTTTGGAGGTTTTTGTTTTCTTCTGAGGTTTTTTTTGGTTCAATGACTCCTTTTCGTCTCTTCCTATTTGTCTTCACCAGCAAATTGTGTTCTCCAGTAAAACACCATTCGTGGCAAGAGACCTCCTGGATAAGCTGTCCAGGCAGATCCTTGTGATGGAGAATATCGTGGAGATCAGCACTGAGAACTTGGGAAACATCACCTCTCTTACTGATGGTAAGAGACAAGTTAGGGGGTTTCCTTCTGAAAAGGGTTTGTTTGGGCACGTGTGCCTGCTGAAGTAATCGCTGTGCAGAGCTCACCATCGCTGCAGGAGATGCCACCGTAGTAAGGTCGGCTCACAGTCACCAGCAGATGTAGCAGTCACCAGAGTTGGTCAGGGGCCTTATTCTATCTTCAGCACTGGTATCCAGAAATAAGCAGGTGAGAAGAGAAAGGACTTATCCTTATCCTGCTTGATGTGCAGAAGATGCACAGAGGTCGTTGCTGCGGTGGGGTGGGGATGCTGCCACCTCTGAAGAGCCAAAATCTTCCACCTCTCTTTCCTGAGGAAAGACGGGATCTGCCTTATACTATCAGAGACATAATACATCTCCTCGAACGGTTTATCCAAAAGACTATTTTTAGTCATCTCTGTGGAGAACTATTTAAATATTTGTGGTTTTGTTGCACCTATTTTAATACCTTGGAAAAGTCTGACAAACACTTAGTTACTCATCCTTGTGGACACTCTGGCAGGATAGGTAAATATACCATGGTGTATTTACTTTGTTTATTAGAAAACTGAGGCAAAATTGAACGACTTATCCAAGGCCACAGAGCAGTGCTAGGACAGGGACCAGTCTTGTGCAGACCATTTGCAGTATTCTCCTAGTATTTCATGGTATTTAAAAGGATGAGACATCAGTTCCCAGAACTGAATCAGGAGCAAGTTTTCTCACATCCTACCATGGGAAACAGAAAAAACATGTTACAAGCTTGGGGTGCGCACATGATCATGCTCTGTGAAGGTAATGGCACAGGACGACCCACCAAACAGTAACAGTGGGCTGGGGTGATATTTCCTCCACTCCTACCATCTTTTCTCTTCTGGAAGTCGATGCTTCCAGCACAGCTTTGTTTCATCGTTCATTTTGTTTTCTCCTCCAGCAATTCCAGAGTTCCACAAGAAGCTGTCACTGCTGGCTTTCTGGATGAAGTGTACTGGCCCTTCAGGAGTGTATCACACATCTGCAGACAAGATGATGAAGCAGCTGGATATCAATTTTGCCACCACTGTGAATGAGGAGTGTCCAGGACTTGCAGAAACAGGTACCAACTGCTGCAAAGAAATTGTGTCGGTCACCAAAATGGAGAACAGTTGTTGTACTGGGCTTTACTCAACCTTCACTGCTTTGTTTTCCAACCCCTTGGAGGCCTGTTTGGCCATGGCTCCAAGATCTCATTTGAAAACTGATGGTACAACTCTTGAAACAGTTTTGGCCCAAAATAATCATATCAGAATAGGAGAAAAAGGTGAGGTCAGCAGAAGAGAAAATGCTGTTTTAAGGTTTATGAGCTAATCGGAAAGTAAGTCTGTTCCAAATACAGGTTTGTAAGTGATTCAGTGAAGTAGGAATCCCCTCAATTTTATGTGTCTGTATAATGTCCATGCCCCATTACAGTTCACTGGGATGGAATTAATACGCATCCAAGTGAGTCTATCTGAATATAGGTTCCTATTTGGGGTGAGATGTACCACATTGACTAGCTCTCCCTGGGCTAGAACAGGGATGTAGGGTGACTTGCTCAGATGTGGGCACCTGCATTGCAGATGCCTACACAGGGCAGCGTTTTTCTTCCTGCTCCATGCTACAGCTCTCACAGACAGTGCCTTAAACTAGCTTTCTGCATGCCACATGCTCACGCAGGATCATAAAAACAAGCAAAGCCGAATCCCGTTTCTGTACACATCTCCCCTACTCCAGTGGCATCATGGAGCTGTAACTGGCAGCGCATGTGGCTGTGTGTTTAGCGATTCAGGATATCATTCAGGTAGAAAAGCTCCTGTATCGGATAGGAAGCTGCACTAGCTGTCCGTAAACTGGCAGAGGTTCATTCTTACTTACAAAGATACCCTTTGGTGATGAGAGCTAGACAGGGAGGTCTATCTAGCTTCTAACCTAACCACAGTTGAGTTTAGAAACATTGGGAAGTATCTGGCTTTGCAAATATGTTTCTTTCTTTCTGGCTTTGAAATGGACTGCGGCATTTTGCCGGCAGCTTTTGCTCTCACTAACGCATCCCTTTGTCTGCGGCTGCCTGCAGTCTTCAGGATCCTGGTGTCTCAGATCCTGGACCGGACGGAGCCCGTCCTCTACTCCAGCATGTCCTCCGAGATCATCACCGTCTTTCAGTATTACAACTATTTTGCCAGCCACAGTGTTAACGACCTTGGAAGCTATTTGCTGCAGCTCGCAAAAGAAGGTAGGGTATATAAATTCTGGCAGCTACGGGGGAGTACATTGGTGTCCTTCTGAGCTCAGCTCAAAACAGTTCAGCCCTGAGGCTGATTTTGCAAAAGAAGGGGGAAAGGAGGCAAGGAAGTACCTTGGATACTAAGTCTGAACGCACCTAAACAGTTGTACGTATCAAGGGAGAGGAGCTGATGCAGATACACCCTCAGTCATTTCTATTTCCATATTCAAATGGGAAAAAACTATGTTGAA
This sequence comes from Aptenodytes forsteri, assembly GCF_000699145.1. Taxonomy (NCBI): domain Eukaryota; kingdom Metazoa; phylum Chordata; class Aves; order Sphenisciformes; family Spheniscidae; genus Aptenodytes; species Aptenodytes forsteri. The sequence continues at coordinate 2,285,596 of NW_008795036.1, forward strand.
AGAGTTAGTTTTTAGGAAATGGCTGATGGTGGTGGGCTGGGCTCAAGGTCAGGGAAGTTTCCTGTGCCCGCAGCTTGGGTGACATTCTGGTCTTTCACCATCCTTTATGGAGAGACCTTCTGAAAGTGCTGAGCTCTTCTCAGGAGCCGAGGGATCACAGCACGTCAGTGTTTGGCAGGCTCTGCCACCGAGAGCTAAAGAGAGAAGCAGACGCTCCACAGAGTGTGCTAGACTGCAATCCCTGGCAAGCCAAATTTTCTTCTTCTCTGTTTGAGAGGCAGTTTGAGGAACGTTGCCTAGTTTTCATTTTTATTCAGGCATACTGGGGAGCTTTTGCTCAAAAAGCTGGAAGGAAAAAGGCATTTCAGCCCACCTCTGAAACACATTAGCCCTGGCTCTTGGTGGCAGACATCAATCTGCCTAGGAAAAGCTCTCACAAAGATGCCCTGGAAGGCAATACACTGACAATATTGGGTTTCATTTGTTATAGGGATGATTTACATCTTCCAGCAGCAAGTGAAGATTTGACAGGTAGGCCCTTAGCTCTGGGTAGGCGTTAAGTGCTGCAGTGTCCCACCTAGCCCACCTACTCATCTCCTCCTTTGGAAGAACATCTGAGAAACTGGCCCAACTTAAAGCCCAGACAATTCCCCACGCAGACACACCACAATATGGATCCATAGCAATTGCTCAGATGGGGATTTTTCATGTCCTTTATGTGTATAGTAAAAATGGAGGATTCCTAGCAGGGAAAGGAACAATCTGAAATATCGAGAGGATAAAATAAGTAACAAGGACCTTCCTCTTGCACTTCTAGCCTCTGTGGTTCAGATGCTGCAGTCAGTGAAAGATGGAAAACTGCAGCAAAATGTGGCCAAAATAAACTCCAATAACCTTCCACCACAGCAAGAAGTTTTGAGAGCTTTGGCTTTACTTCTCAATGAAAATAAAAATGAAGTCAGTGAGACTGTGGCATCACTTCTGACAGCTACCGCAGAAAACAGGCACTTCAGGGAGAAGGTAAGTGGCAGAAAATCACCTATTGCATAAGAGACCTGTATCATCATGACATTTTTCCTGCCTGTGTGTCTCAAATGTCTATGCATATAAAATAATTGCTCCAAGCTTGATTTAAATTGATCCAGAGGGATTCCTGTCTAATTTTTCTGCAAATATGCAGGTCTGTTTCTGTCGTTATGCCAGTCTGCTTCTACCTGTCATTACACTAAACAGGTACTAACCAAAACTCCTCAAATACTTACCGAGTGCTGTGCTCTCCAGCTATCTTCCACACTTCAGCATTTCTGCTGGCCTGTCTCAAGCTTGGCTTCAGTCCAAGGCTTCAAGGCAACAGTCCCCAGCATCGTCAACGCGCAGAGACGTAGGTCTGAGATTTTTATTTTTTTCCCAAAGGAGGCTGGCATCTATGGGACCTCCCACCATTTCTGGAGGGGATGGACTGCCTTGGGTGAACACAGCTCAGCTGTGAGATCTAAGATTTGAGTCAATCACAGATACCAAAGGCAACAAGCAGGGCCAGATTAAACACAGAAATTAAAGAGAAGGGAGAAGAGGAATAAGAAGAAATTAGGGGTTGGCTTCTACCCTTTCATGGCAGACCTTTCCCTACTATCCTCCTTGTTCCCTGTCAGGAGAGAGTGAAAGAAAAGGCAGCTGGAAGAGTGGCAGAAGGAAGGCAGAGGGAGGAGAAAAAGCAGCTCGCTCTTTGCTGTTCTTCTCTGTCGATCCAGTCTCCTCTTTGTTTGCCCTCCCACTTCATCTTCCATTTTTGCAGCCTCTTGGTATCTCATACCATCCTTCCCCCTCCCCAGCTTCACGGAGGCAGCATCTCAGGGAAAACATAACTTTCTCCTGGAACAGGCGTGTGTAGCTGATACCTGGTTCACTGCCTGCAGGAGGACCACAAGGTGCCTTGTATGAGGGCATTACACAGCCTTATGCTGCAGATGAGTTCATGGCGCAGCCGACTGCCACCAAGATTTGCTGCTCACACTGGTTTTGCTTGCTCAGCAATAGCTACTAATTTCTAGGACCAAGCTGGTCTAGCAGCTCACGCTAACCTTGTAATAGTTCTTTGCAGTCCCTCTGGGGTCCATCCCAGCCTGTTCATTACTATCCCTACATTAGAGAGACCATCTCAAGGGTCAGCTCTTGAGCTATTTAGACTCCAAGGCCCATTTAAAGCTCTTTGGCAATTTATGCAGAAAGGCCCTCAAGGGTGCCAGGTTGCGCTTCTCACTTGAACATGAACTTCTCCTCACCAAAAGCTGGCCTGAGACTACTAAACAGTAACTAGTGGCCTGGCCTGGATCTGCTGTAGGGAATTATCCCATCACGTTACCTGTAGCACAGGCTGTGTCTCTCTGTCCCACACACTTGCTATCAAGGAGGCGGGCTGCAATCCCTCTCCCCTTAGTAGGGTAGCAATGCCTCCACACCCCACCCTTCTACTCCACACAGGCACAGACATTTTCATTGCTACTCTTCTTTGTCTGTTTTCAGGCTTTGATTTATTACTGTGAAGCACTCACCCAACCCAACCTCCAGCTGCAGAAAGCAGCTTGCTTGGCTCTAAGATACCTCAAGGTAAGAGACAAGGAATTCATTTGTGGCTTTACTTTAAAAAAAGGACATCTGAGAGGTACAAACGACAAAACAGGAATTGCAATAGCAGCAGCAGTGCTTTTGTTTTGCATTGCTGCACTGCATCCTTTTACAGATACCTTGCTGTTTGGGAACGGTTTAGAAGCTTCATTTCAAAAACAGCCAGGCTCTGCGACGATGATGAAGTTTATCTTTTCCTCCCTCTCATACTGATTTTAGGAGACTTGCTTCCACATCACAGAGAAAAAAATTATTCATCTGCGGAGTACTGACTGAGAGGGGAAAAAATCATCCTCTCCCAGGATAAAATTAGCTGTAATGCACGTGGGCTGCAGTGGGAGAACAGAAAGGGAGAGACAGGTCACAGCTCATTTTGTGACACCACAGAGAGCAGCTGTAAGCAGCAAGTACAAACCATACGGACAAACAGCTGGTACCTCTGGGTGCTACAGCTTCAGCTAGTGTCTGGTACTATTTCTGCACTCCCACGTCAGGAAGGAAAAATGCTGCTTTTGTTTTGGCTGTGCAGAGCCATGGGAAACAGCAACCACCTAAGCCCGACTGGTATGGGACACTGAGCCAAAAAAACATGTTCCATCAGACAGACCCACTGCAGACTGACTATTTCTCCCTCAAAACTGTCCCCTGGAGAAGACAGCTCTAAAATGTAACGTCATCCCAGCCAGAACTGGTACCATCCAATACATAATCCAATATTGTTTAAATACGGAAAAACCATTTTCCCCTGAACAAGATGCTGGCAGGAATCTCTGAGAGGCAACAGTGAGGGGCATTACACCTCTGCTGCCTGCAGGGCACAGTGGGGTTTTTGATCTCTCGGGAAAAGGCAGACTAGGAACCAGTGGTGGGAACTGGCGCTAGACCCATTTAACTTGAGCGGTGTGGCTCCGATGCATCTTGGAACAGTAAGAATGGCAATTGCTGGGAAAAAAAAACTACTGAGGGAAAGGACCTCGGTCATTTGGGATCTTCAAATAAAAAGCTGAAGCCTTTCTGGCAGATATTATTTCAAGGATGGGAATACTCCAACTGATAGGTGACTGTGGGTGAGCTATCCCAGTGGCAGTCTCATCCACATCAAACCACGTTGACTGCACCAGGTCCCACTCTGCATCTGTGTTGCTGTGGCCCCATCACTCATGTCAGCATTCGAGCCGTAGTCACCGGTACACACCCACTGCAGACTTGCCCTGAGTCAAGCACAAGCAACCATGTTCAAGATGGGGTGGTGAGATTTTAATGGCTGCAGTAGCTAAGCCCTGATTCAGAGCATTGTAGACCATTCCTGTGCCCCTCAGATCGACAAGGCTTATAAAAATCCCGGCTCTGTGGCTCAGAGCGTCTTCCATGTGTCACACCAGGGCAGTACCTGCCCTTCCTTTCACTCATCTCTCTTATCGTATTAAACAGCCTGCCAGAGACACTATGACAGCTGCTGTCCCCAAAGGCCTGACATTTTTGTAGCAGAGAACAGGGTTATTCCTTGCTTTCTTCCCAAAATAGAAGAGGCAAGGCAAAAACGTGGACATGTTGGTGAGTGCAGGTGTCAGTGAGGAGCCTGCGGTGAAGCGACTGGGCTGGCCAGCCAACATGCCCTGTAGACACAGTTAGGCTGGTGAGAACAGCCTTCTCAGACCTACCAGGTTGGACATGCTCAGTGTGAAACTCATTCCCTTGCCACCTGTCTCCTGTTCTTCTCCCTGCTGTACCCGTGCCCCGGCACCTTTGTGGCCTTGTCCCATGGCCCATCACCCAGCCTACGGTCAGAAGTGGCAGATGCAGCTGGTGAGCCAGATTTATGTATATAGCACATAGGGTAGGAAAATTAGAAAGGGTCCACACTGACAGCAGAAAATATGCCTTCTCCTAGATGCTCCCCCTCAGGGAAACCCCATTCCTCATGTCCCCACCAAGGCCCTCCCCCTGGAGCAGGAAGGGCAATGCAGAGGATGGTCACTCTTTCCACGCAAGGCTGTGAAATAAAACCGTGGTGTACTGGGTGGCTAATGCGGTTCCTTTTGCGCTTCCCAGGCTGCTGAGAGCATTAAAATGCTGGTCACGCTCTGCCAGTCTGACAACGAAGAGATCAGAAAAGTGGCGTCCGAAACCCTGCTCTCACTTGGTGAGTTGCCTGTTTTAGAGCAGTATTTCATTTTCTTTTTTAACAGAGCAGCATGTAAGACACCCGAGTTAAACAAATGTGAGACACTCTACTGAAACAAAACTTTATACCTAGAGACTTAAACACATTAGAAAATATATATTCTTAGAAATCATTCATTTTGAAAATGATGAAAATAGACCAAAGAGAAACTGAATTGTGTGAGTGTGGAGGAGGAAGTGGAAAAGGAAAAATAGCAAAGGAGAAGTCGACAAACAGAAACAATTCATAATGAATTTGAACACCAAGCAGCCTCGAGGAGGCAGGACTGGCGCACCACCTGCTGTGTATCGTACACCCTCTTCTTGGGGATCCCCTCCTATCACCCCTGCAGTGCCATTATCACACTCTCAAGTGCCATTAGCACTGCCAAGTGTTCATTGAATCTAAATTATCTTTATATGCTTATTTGGACAGACCCTAGCCTGCAAGTCCTCCTTCACACAGTACCTCAGGCACCTTGCATTGACCTTTGTTTGTCCTTGAGACAACAGATACCCTGTTCATTAACCTGTAATCTGGCTGCGTAGCAGTGTTTGACTGCAAGCGTGGCTGTACAGTTTCAGGGCCCCAATACTTCAGTGGCACAGAAAAATTGTATTTATCTGGCCTTTAGGCTGAGCACGGATTTCTACTCCATGGGTGTGTGTCCATCTGTAATTGTAGTTAGGGAAACTCTTCAAACATACTCTCTTTCATTCACCAGTTCGGCAGGAATTCACTCTGCTGCTAGATGGGTTATTGCTCAGGTTATAAAACAATTAGCCCAGGGACAATTTTGTAAACTGTGGGAGATTGTACTGCCATTCTTCTAGATGACATACAGAGAACATTTTGATTCCTAATGGTCAATTCAACACACTAGGCTCAATGCTATCTTCAGGTGTGTACAGGTGACAGTACCTAAGAGAAAAGGGTTTGAGAGACACAAATAGCTAAATTTAGCAAACATACTGCTTCCTCTTTTTCAGCCGTATATAAGTAAAGATGTGGCTAGACTCACTTCTTTAAAGTGCCAGGAAGTGAGAAGTGGCTAAACTTTATATTGTCCAAAGTAGCAGCGGATAAACATCATCTACCTTGAGTGTATCACAGCTGCGGCCGAGACCTTGACAAGCACCATAGATCATTTAGTAAGACAAGTATACATATACTGTCATCTAGCCATACAAGCCACGTCTCCTTCTGTTTTGCTCTAGATAAAAGCAGCAAACTACAAGAGAAAATTTTAAAAATAATGTGAACATTCACAGCACGCTTAATTTTTCTAAGTAATTTCTGAATTTGCCTTCAGGAACATAAGAAATTTTAAGAAGGGAAAGAAGTTACTGGCAGATCAGTACTTTCTAACAGCAGAGAATCCAGTATTTTAAATGTTGTAAGGCAATGTTATAATACATTGTTATGCTTTAACATTTTGCATTCAGGTGAAGATGGGAGACTGGCATATGAACAGCTGGACAAATTTCCCCGGGAATTTGTTAAAGTTGGAAGCCGCCGTGGAACTGAAGCTGCCACAGCTTTTTAGGTGGAAAAGAACCTGCCTACATTTAAGTCATTCAAGTAGGATGGAGCTGCACTTCAGTGTGGGGAGCAGAAGGAAGACTTTGAATAATTCTATGAGAATATCCCAAAATGTAGCAATTTACAGACTTTGTAAGAAAAAGCAAAATCTAAAATCCAGCTCAAGAGTTCCTATTGGCTCCTCTTTACAGGTCATGATGGAACAGGTGGATGCTGAGGAACAATACTTTCTTGACTGATTCGTAACAAATAACGTAATTGCAGTTATTCAGCCTCAACAACCTTCTGTGAGTTTTTAGAATGTGGCATCTTCATATATTTTACTGAGTATTACATTTACTTCCTTGAAGTTGTCGTGAAAGCTTGAGGCATGCGATACTGTGTCTAATGAGGACAAGTAGGAGGCCACCTGAGCAGGACTGCAAAGAAACTCTCTCTTCAACGCCGAGCTAAGCATCTGCTGCCATGCAGTGTCCCCAGCAACGCTCCAGCAGCAAGGAGCACCACTCGGGCTTTCTCAGTTTTGTCTCAATAACGAAATATAGAGCAAGTTTCTTCAAGTTTTGCCTCCAGAAACAGCGTGATGTAAACCCTGGGAGGTGTCACTTTGGTGACTCATTCTAAATGCCTCCACTGGTCTTTTATTTCCTTTCTCTTGCCCTCCAGCAACGAACCATCATTAATGAAGAGGTTTGTGAGGGAGATCAATCACGCAGGTTTCCGAAAACTAAATGAAAAGGTAAAGCGCATTTATTTATTCTGAGGAGTGAATACAGCTAATTGCGCGAGTCCCCAGAGCCGTTTGGTCCTGTAAGTTGCAGGCAGGATTGGATTTCATACACTCTAATTAGTGGATCATAGCTTCTATACAGTGATTTCAACATAAAGAACTAGAACAAACTAAAGTGGACCTCGGAGGCAGTCATAAACAGAGGGTGAAGTGAATGCGTTCCCCCCCCCCCCCACTGCAACGATGAAAAACAGAGTGCTTCAAGCTGTTGATTACGAGCCTTAAGTTAACAGAGGAGGTGAATAGAATTTAACAGAAGAGTGTTTTGTACTGTGTTCATTATGCATGAAATGCTATTTAGATGTCAATTAAAGTATCCAAATTTGCATAGACTACATAGAAAAGATTGCAAACAATTCACGTCAAAAGGAAGCCTCCTGCGCCTAACACATTGGCAGGCAGGGGTCGTTTTGTTTTGGGTTTTTTACTGTGAATGTTACAACAATGTACATATCTGTATATTTATAAATATATATATTCTTCCTTTAATTAAAAAAGTACATTTTGTACATTTCAAAATGCTTACTTGTTTACTGAGGAATATAGACTCTTTTTGCAGAAGGTGAAATAACCATGTTACAGTTTTTATACCATGCCTATCCCATCAGCTGAATTCTTCCACAGTGTCCTTTTGTACTGACTTCTGCTTTTTTTTTTAATTTCTTTTTTTTTTTTTTGCTTTTAGTTATGTGGCATTTGTACTCACCGTATTTCCTATCACATTTAAGTTATAATAAAGATTATTTTTTAATTACTAAGCACATCAGTCCATATGTATAGTCACTGTTTCTATCAACAGCCTCTCCACTGTGGGGCTCATACAGCCTTCAAAACATCACACAAGTCAGCTGCCGGTACCATAAGTGGCTCAGTAAGAGCCACCTACTTGCAGCTGGATTTGGGGCAAACCATTAGGGAGTTGTTTAATCACATTAAGGGAAAAGGCTTGTGGGGAGTATTTGTCTTTTCAAGCCTGGTCACCAGGACAAGACTTTACAACAATCTCAAAAAGTTTAGCTAAATTACATGAAGTTGCCTGCTAGATTTCTTACAGCGTAGAAATAATTTGTGTTTCATACCATAGCAACTTTGGTAAGACTTAGAAGACCATTACTTTAAGATCTTGCTCTAATTTAGATGTTTTTATAAGTGAACAATACACATAGCAAGGACTACTGCCTGAGGGCAGACAGAGAACTGCAACTTCTGTGCAGGGGGAGAAATGGTGCAATACTAAATCGCGGTTTAATATGCACAACTCTTGCATTTTAATCTTTCTGCTGGCCAAGGGGGGGTAAGTGGCAAACTATTTTAGTAATTGAAATAAACACAAACCACAAAAGTAGGAAAAGTAGAGAAGGGATGAAACTATAGTGAAAACGACTGCTCTTAGTTGTACCTCTGAGAGGTCACCCAAAGCACATTTTAAAAAAGCCAGTTTTAAACTAAAGTGCTGTTTTGGAAGCAAGGGGAGGACTGTGCCCTCTCAGTGTTCCTTCTCTGGTTGCTTCAATGTGTGCGTGCAGGCCCTTGCTCCCGTCCCAGAGCATCAGCAAGAGGCATATACTATTTAAAAAGATGAGTATATTCTTACATTCCCATATCTGTCAAAAGCTCCTACCTGTAATACATACTGTCTGTCAAAAGCTTGCTCGTAGATTGCGTATCACAGCACGGAACATGATTTTGTTAAAGCAAAAGCTGTGAAGTCATCAGGTTGTAGGTGCTACATTCTGAATTGTCGCTTAGGAACAAGTGAGATGAGTTTACTTTCAAGCACACACTAGCACCCTACATTTCTAGCTACTCCTAGTTTAAGTTCAGAGCAAACCAGCTTTGTGTGTCGTTGAAGATACTTACCAAGAAAGGCTCCACAAAGGACTAGCAGAAAACATGCTGAAGAGGCTCCAGGACTGTTACCAACCTTTCGCTGATTACTTCTTCCCTTCTGTGAAGGCAGACTCGTCTCAGACAGAAGACACTCTTCCTCTTACAAACATTCAGGCTTACGGCGCAGACCTGGGGAATGCAGAACTGCCTACCGAGCAGAGAGCCAAAGCTGCAGAGAGCATAGGGCTGCTCCCATATACAGGTACCATGTCAAATGGAGCTTGATGTCAAACTTACATCTACTTTCATCTCACTGTAGTTTAAATCCACCCTTTGAGAAGTTTATTAACATAAAGCTGATCTGCTACACCATTATAACCATTAAAAGCCACATATACAGCTCATACGAACCAGACAGGAGCAAATCCTGCTCTCAGTGAAGTCAATGAGGAAATTCACAGGAATGTCAGTGAGAACGGTTAGACCAAGTTTAGTTCCTATTGTGGTATCCGAGACTGACAAGCTTGAACCTGGCATATAGATGGATAGAGGTTAAATTTCACTTTGAGCATTAATACTCTTTTAGAAAAGTAAATAAAACAAAGAATCACGTCCTAACATGATTCATGACAACATATGAAAAAAATCACACACTTAATTTAAGAACAAAACCAAACAAAATCCTCTAAGTTTCTGCCCTGAGGGTAACAAACCCTTGTGAACGAGTGAACAAACCTTAAAGCTTCCAAAACAGAAGGCAAGTAAAAAGGAACAAAACATATTTGTCTCATAACTTTCACGTTCTTATGCTCGCAGAGCTGACAACGCTGCCCTTTCCTACCACATTAATGCAAGAGTTCTCCTTTGTGGAGTAGGAAAAACCAGATGCATAGAGGTGATTGTAACAAGACAGACACTTACCAATTAGCAAAGAAGGAACCAGCAGGCAGTAATCATAAAACCTCTTTCTTAGGGCTGCAGCAGGTTGACTCAAACAAATTTAAAGGTCTGGGTCACCCCAGAAAAGTATCTTAGGAAAAAGTTACTGTACCAAAATAACTCAGCAGCAGTGGAGACTGAAGAGGGAGGGAGCTCACCAGGAAAAATGCGCTCGGGAAAGGGGTTTGCCTGATGGTTTTGTTGGAGGCTTATTCTTACCTCATGCTTTTCATGAACTATGGTGGTTTTCACTACCCCTGACATGCTGTTATTGTCCCTCTGCGTTCTGCCTGGTAGATATAAACCCATAGTGCCTCTATACTATAGCTACAGCAGCAGCTTAAGTTAGGCTGCGCAGAGTTTCACACTGCTATTGGCAAGGCTCCTCCTGTACCCGCTATACCTTTAGGAAAGCTACCTACTATAGCTTTACCCTATGCTGCAGTCTGTTATATACTGATTATTGCTGACTTCAAGCATTCAAAATTAGGAGTCAATAGGACTGCCAGACTGCATATCTTAAGTACGGACCCCTGCTTTGCTGATTTGCAATGGAATTTTCCTGATGATAGGATCCACAGTGCCCCGCTTCAAATGGCTGCGGTGCCCCCGAAGGTACAACAGAGGTATTGTCATACCCAAGGGTTTGACCTTGAACACAGACGATCACATTTCGTTACAGACGGTTGTTGGCAGATCGACAAAGCAGCAGCAAATTAAAGTTCCCAGAACACCATTATCATTTGCTGAACTACTTTGTGTTATTACAAGCATGGAAAGACAAATTAACAATACACAGTAAACATTTCCTGCTGAAGAAAATGTTGATGGTAACAATGCAATTCAGTTTCAAAAACAGAGCACTGGAAACACACAGCCTCAGCAGATTTGCAAACCTTCTGCTCAAAATCTCAAATCCAGTTCTGAAAACAACCTCGTATGGCCCTTAAGGAAAAGTAAATGAATATGCAGCGTGCTTCCTTGCAAAAATCAAGGACCAACTTCATTACTTATATACAGGCTGCAAAATAAGCTGCAACACATGGCAATGCTGTAGGCCCTCATGTAAGCAATACAATGCCAAACACCAAGTGAGTTTCAGCTGCTCAGCCAAGTAGTTATTATGGTCTAATTCATTTCTCCACACATTGTCTTAAATACAATGGGTGTTTACACTAAAATTGTTATTGTTGCTAAACCAATTAAAAGTTCTTCCACACACAAGCCATCCACCTGCCCCCCAGTTTGCTTGCTTCTGCTAGTCCCTGCACAGCTGTTCCTTCTTGAAACATCCAACACCTGCAAATGGCCTAGTCTCCCCCACTTTAGTCTTACATATCTGAAATTCTGTCCTGTTAGGACATGCACATTTTATGGGAGAAGTGCTAGGACACAGTAGGTGCATCGCACTTCTGAGCAGCCTTAGGATACTTCAGTGAAAGACGAGATCATGGCCATAGCCTCTGCAGTGAGAAGGAGTCAGCATGCTGATCGAGTCAGTGCACAAAAGCATTTATGACTTCTTGGAAAGAATCACATTCTGCAGTTAGGTTCCAGAACCGGTAATTTTATTCTGCTAGACAGAATGTTCTCTGAAATTTTTGTCTTTAGTGATGTTGATTTTCAGCTGTTACATAGCTATGTTTCAGTGGTAAATGAGAGTTTCACTATAAACTTCAACAAAAATAAAAGGCAAGATGGTTGTTAAGAGAACTAATTACACAAATCTCTGTATGATTTCTACACATTTGGCAAGCCTTTCACACATGCATACAAAGTTCCTACATTTACTATATAAGAGAGTTCTACTGCATCCATGTTTTAAAAAAATACTCAGGAGTTTTCAGGACAATAAGGGAAACTTGACCCTTTTAGAACATTTTAAAATAGCAATTAATGCAGCATCATAAAACTTCTAACAACACTTTCATACATTAATATTTCTGATTTAATAGGCATAGGGAGATTGTTTGATCAAGGCCCAGTACATCCGTGACAGAGATACAGCACGTATATGGCTTTTATTCCTACACAATTCAGCTCGCATACCCAGTCTTCTCCCCCAGCATGTTTTTTCAAGAGTTTATACAGCAAACTATTCTCTCTGCTAATGAATTTGCTAATGAATTAACATTAATAAAACCATAGTAGCCTTGGTTTGAAGACTTTAGGTGCAAGTGTACGTACCACTAAGTGGCATGTCTTTTTGATGTAAAAAGTTCCTCTATTACAGGTGGGCCAAATGCTGCGATACATCCATCAGCCTACATGAAGAACTTGCATGATTTATTTTGTACACAATTAATTTCAACAGAAAGATCCAGCTACTCAAGGGACTGTCTTGTCTTTGTTATTTAAATAAAATCAATCAAGAAAAAGCACAAGATTTAAATCTAATAAGCATTCTTCTTGACCATCTTGATGAAAATAAAGAGCCAGATGCAGATAATGCATGCAAATTCTGGATTTGTTACTTTCTGGCAGTTCTTTGTTCTAACAACAGCACCTGTATTACAGCAGTTCACAGAGCAGGAGGTGAAATGGTGGAAGCGAAGTTGCACTTGCTGTCTCAGTTGGATTGGTCTGCCCGGCCAGCTGATTATGCAACAGCGCTTTCTTCCCTTCTATACTCTCTGCAAATGAAAAATACTCCTGATGTTTAAAAATAAAGCCACCTCTGAAAAATGACTGTTCACCATGAATAACTTAACTAAATTAGAATCATAGAATCATTAAGGTTGGAAAAGACCTCTAAGATCATCGAGTCCAACCGTCACCCCAACACCACCACCCACTAAACCATGTCCCTAAGTGCCTCATCTACACATCTTTTAAATACCTCCAGGGATGGGGGCTCAACCACTTCCCTGGGCGGCCTGTTCCAATGTTTATCCACTTTCAGTGAAGAAATTTTTCCTCATGTCCAATCTAAACCTCCCCTGGCACAACTTGAGGCCATTTCCTCTCGTCCTATCGCTTGTTACTTGGGCGAAGAGACCAACACCCACCTCGCTACAACCTCCTTTCAGGTAGTTGTAGAGAGCGATAAGGTCTCCCCTCAGCCTCCTCTTCTCCAGGCTAAACAGTCCCAGTTCCCTCAGCTGCTCCTCATAAGACTTGTTCTCCAGACCCCTCACCAGCCTCGTTGCCCTTCTCTGGACACACTCCAGCACCTCGACGTCCTTCTTGTAGTGAGGGACCCAAAACTGAACACAGTAGTCGAGGTGCGGCCTCACCAGTGCCGAGTACAGGGGCACGATCACTTCCCTACTCCTGCTGGCCACACTATTTCTGATACAGGCCAGGATGCCACTGGCCTTCTTGGCCACCTGGGCACACTGCCAGCTCATGTTCAGCCGGCTGTCAACCAGCACTCCCAGGTCCTTTTCCAACAGGCAGCTTTCCAGCCACTCCTCCCCAAGCCTGAAGCACTGCATGGGGTTGTTGCAGCTGAAGTGCAGGACCCAGCACTTGGCCTTGTTGAACCTCATACAGTTGGCCTGGGCCCATCGATCCAGCCTGTCCAGGTCCCTCTGCAGAGCCTTCCTACCCTCCAGCAGATCCACACTCCCGCCCAACTTGGTGTCATCTGCAAACTTACTGAGGGTGCACTCGATCCCCTCATCCAGATCATCGATAAAGATGTTGAACAAGACCGGCCCCAGGACTGCGCCCCGGGGAACACCGCTCGTGACCGGCCGCCAACTGGATTTAACTCTATTCACCACAACTCTCTGGGTCCGGCCATCCAGCCAGTTTTTGACCCAGCGCAGAGTCCACCTGTCTAAGCCATGAGCCACCAGCTTCTCTAGGAGACTGCTGTGGGAGACAGTGTCAAAGGCCTTGCTGAAGTCCAGGTAGACCACATCCACAGCCTTTCCCTCATCCACTAGGCAGGTCACCTGGTCATAGGAGATCAGGTTGGTCAAGCAGGACCTGCCTCTCATGAATCCATGCTGGCTGGGCCTGATCCCCTGGTTGTTCTGCTAAATTGCACTGCATAAAGACTATTCTAACAAGTTAAAATTTATGTTTCCTTATTTACTATTGTTGAAGAACCACTTTGACATGAAAATTGCTTAGAGAGGTTTAAGTCACTTGACAGTATTATCTCTTTCTTTTGAACAGAAAACCAAGGTTACTCTACAAAGCAGTTATCCAGCATCCAGTTTGTTTTCTCTTAAACACAGCATCAGTGTGAGTTAAAGGACACACCTTTGTCACCATTTCTGCACTGTGATGGAAAGGATTATGTCTAAGCACCCTCTAGAGCACAAATTGGAAGGTGTAATCTTTTGTTTGCAGAGTTCCCAGGAAAATATGCCACCTTACCTTGTGGTTACCAGATTCAAGGTGACATGGAAGCCAGACGGAATATTACTTCCTACAATAGTTCTGACATTCCCTGAATGTCACAACTGAAATCAGTTGTAAAACATCTATTAATTTACTGAGAGAGGGAGAGAATAAGATATGGAAGGAATCTAAAGGTGCCAGTCTGGTAGCTCCAGGGATGTGTTCACGCATACCCTGAAGCACCCATTTCGGCAAGGCCCAATAGATCCATAAGCCAGAATCCCTCTGACTCTCTCTGCCTCCTGAAAGCCACTCAACTTCAAGCTCTTCACAAGATACTGCAATGGCCACCATCTTTTAAAGCCTATCACTGGAAGACCTCGTTACTTACAGAACAACTGCTGAGTTCACACAGGACTGGAAGACATGTATTCAACTAACTCTCCCCTTCTACCTCAGTGCTTTCAACTGCAAGCATTTCCCTCCCCCCCCCACCTCCCCATATGGAGGCCAGATAAGGTGCTCAAAGTTTTAAAGAGTGCTTTTTATTCCTGTAAACCCTTCAGAACATTACTATCTTGGTAAAAAGCTGCCTCATCTCTTGGTAAATACCAGAGCAGTACTTTGAAAAAAAACATTGAGTTTCCTTTCTGAATAGTTCTGAAGTGTAGGCTGCTTTGTCTCCATCTAATTTTCAGTACAGCTGCTATTAGGAGCAAGAACACCCCACCTTTTCTTTACAAGCCAATGAATGTATTCTAAGAGACTGTCTAATACTTTCTGCTTACTTAAGCTCTCATCTTTGAAAAGACTCCCTTAAGAGACAGAGGCAATTATTTAAAAAAACCTGAAAAGCTTAAGTCTAAAGTTCAGATCTCAACTCTTATTACCCATTCTTGACTTTCTGAAGCCTCACCAACAGCACACAAGTTATTTTGCTTTCCCTATCCACCAAAAACACTGTTCTCCAGAATTCTGCAAATCTAAGGAGTTAAAAACTGCCTAGGCACTCCCTAAAAAACTTGAAAGCTTCCATCTACAGTAGTCACAATTGACTTAAACCTAGAACTAGCCATTCCCCACTCAAGTAAGAGGCTGTTTTGGTAAGGCAAAGATTTATTTATCAATTTTCACTTATGTCACACCAACTGATAAGATATTTACACAACAGTTTGAAATACACAGTATTTGCATTTTATACAAGCAACTAAATGCAGCCCGTAGTAAGTTTTCTACATGGTATCCAGATACTCCCACTGCAACATAATTCCACTTAAAACCCGACAGCCATAATGCTTCCACAAGAGTTTCTTTACCTGAGAAGTTTTAGTGTATCCTTTCAAGAGGAAGCCTGCAATTAAAAGCCACATACATAAGCCTATTTAAAGGTTGTCATTCCAGTTGCAAGTAATTTGCTTCCTTTGAAGCAAGGTCTGATATACTCTCCCTTAAGCCACATGATACTTGTGATGGCCCTTCTTCAGAAGTGCTGTCTGCATCATCGCCACAGTTAAGCTCTTCATTTTCTTGTTTGGGTTCCTCTAGAGCCAGACTCTCCAGTGTCTCAAGATTGTCAGGTGCTTGCCCAGTTAGCCTCTAGAAAGAAACAGAAGACAGTGAACCTAATGCTTTTTCTACTTAATAGCCAGTGAAATAAGACTGTGCATATTGACCTAAGCAAACTAATGATCTTCATTTGGAGATTGTTGATATAATTAAAACATTCCTCAGTCACAAAAATCTCAGACACTTGAGCTCAGCTCAAATTGCTACCTCTAACTCACAGCCCCCATCTGCTTTGTTGACTGTTAAGTCTTCCTTAACTTCTTCTGTAGGACAGGTTTTATCTTAGGCAACCTAAAATATAGGAAACAGCTTCCCAAGTTAAATATTACTATAGTACTATTTAGGTTTAATTTTAGAAAAATTACTATAAAACAGATTAAGTTTATAATTTTTAATTGGAGAAAAGGAAGCTACATTAAGCCTAGATGAACTAGAAGACC
Organism: Aptenodytes forsteri; assembly: GCF_000699145.1. Classification (NCBI taxonomy): domain Eukaryota; kingdom Metazoa; phylum Chordata; class Aves; order Sphenisciformes; family Spheniscidae; genus Aptenodytes; species Aptenodytes forsteri. The sequence goes on from NW_008795036.1 coordinate 2,301,788, forward strand.
CAGCAGTTTCTAGCACTTGATCAAACTAAAAAAGTTCCTCACCTAACCTGATCTAAGGAAGAAAAACAGGACTGTAAGAAGCTGCTTTTGAGGCTTCTGGTTATTTGATATATCACTTAAGGCTCATTAAACCCTCAGAAGTGAGCAGCTTACAACTAATAAGTGAACTTAACTGTTGAGGAACTGCAGAGAAGTTCCCAACTACATTAGTTCTTTAAGTCCTTTCTGCCTGTGAGTTTATCACTAACAAGCAGCACTCCCTCAATACCAAAAGAAATTCAAGTGTAGCAAATTAGTGGAGTCTATTGAGACTGATCTAAATAATTGCACTAACTGAAAATTAACTTGATCAAGTTGCTTGCAATAATCTTCCATTTTGTTTCTACCTCCCCAGTTTAATCAGAGAATCAAAATATTTTCCAGGCACCCAGCTTCATATCCCAGTTGAGAGCTCAACCCCTACAAAAACAACCTAGCTGATAATTTCAGTATCAAGGCTCTATATATTTATCACTGCTTCAGAGGCTGTTACAGACAATCTACTCCTGTTAGAGGAGTCACGGAATCAGTGACACAACTACCCATCCCCAAGGAATTCTCAGAGGAAGCTGTTTTGAAACTTACAAGTTCATCAACCCTACAGACTTTGTGCATTAGCCCTTTTTGGGCCACGAAACTGGCAATTCCTCAGTGAAACCTTTACTTTAAAGAGCATAGGTGCTCCCTTCTCCCTCTCACTGCTCCACTTTGTGTGTCCCTGCTTCAAGTTTAGTTCCTAAAAGGACACAGCCAGTACAAACACTTCATTTAGCCAGCAGCCTCACACAACATATTAAGTATTTGAAAATAATCAGAAAAGTGAAAATGAACCCTTCCTTCCCTTGTTACCACCTCTAACAAGCAAAGCCTGTTCTGTTAAGACAATAGGTTGAATCTCCCCTTCAGAAAACATCACTCTTATTACTTCCTCATTACTCCTGTGGGTTCTAAGGTGGAAAACCTCATCCCCTGGAAGGGGCTTTATGCCTCTGGATTAGAGCAATACCACAGGAAACAGGTCAGATCAGAAGTCATGATTCATTAAAAATCTCTTTGCTGGTTTCTCACTTTTTCATTCTACAACATTAACAGAACATTCCTTTAAGTACCTCAATCATGCTGGCCATATAATGCACATGTTCAGCAAGGGACATTAGCTCTTCATTTTCTTCTTTTAGGCGGGCAATTTCACCATCTTTCTGTTCGATTTCTTTGTGTAACTGAGTTCAAATAACAAAGTGTTAAAACAGGAAGACAATAGCCAGTGGTAAAGAAGTTAGTTATCTTTCACTAGCTACCTTTTCATTTTCTTGAAGCACTTCATACAGAGCCTTCCTCCTTTCTTCAGCCACTTCTTTCCAATATTGAGATGAAGGACTTCCTGAAGTAAGAAGCTACAGTAAGTCCGTGCTAAGACTGAATTGTTGAGATCACCTTCAGAACATTTGTATACAAGTTAGGTATCTATAAACTATGATAGTAAGAACTCACTCCATATAGTGTTTTCCCAGAGATTAGTTGTAAATTTACAACTAGAGACATAAGCTTACAGAAAACAGGGATCCTACACTGTATTAACAGCTACACAGGCAGAGTCTTCAAGAAACTGCCTCAAGCATGGCACCAGGCTTTGCAAGATGGTAACATTTGCAAGTGTCAGTCTCAGTGCGTACTTCGTGGAAGACAGAAGTCTTATTCCCAAGTCACTGTCCATATTGGGCTTAATGGTTCTGAGAAACTGCACACAGCACACTATGGCAAAACAGGCTTTCATGTCAACTTAATTGTTAGTCACTTGAAAGCTCGTAGCTGAGCCAAAGTAACAAGCTACAGGACTTCTTAACACTGCTGCACACAATAGTTCTCAGCTACTGGTTACCATAAACCCATTCTTAAACATTAGATATCTATACTGTATTTACTATACTATAGAGGATAAGCAACATTAATTCCTGCTAGGCATTACAAAACCAGACAAAGCCCTTATCTAACTGACAAAGGAACAGAGTTTCAAATTATATTCCAATGGGAGCATAGTGTTTAAGTGCAAGAAAACATTTCAGGAATTACCACATACCTTTTATCATGAGATCTACAGCTTGAATGACATCATTCATATTCTCATTTTCTTGCTCCTTGTCCACAGACACCTCAGCTTTACAAGCCTTTGAGGTGAACTTGTTATTCCAGAGTTTCCTTTTGACTGAAGATTTCTTCTGCATAAAACACAGGCAGGTTTAACTTCAGAGCAACATTTCAGCTTTTTTAAAAAGACAAACTTGTAAGTCTGCTCACTCATGAGTGCAAATAAAGTCTTTATAAGCCCCGCTTTTGTCACATTATAATTCTAGTTTACAGACATCTTCCTTGATACCCATAGGTTTAACAAAAGAAAAATCTCAAACATTTGCCTGAAGTACTCAGAAATTGCTAGTTTTTAATATTATTTCTTACTAAAATAATAGTGAGCTTAAGTTGTGTTACACTAGTTAGCGGACTATATGTTTTTTCAAATATATTAGTTTTCAGTTAAAAGCTCAAAGCATTTCACTGAGTAGAAATAATTACACATCTACAGGTTATCTTTTAATTCATACCTCATTACGTCTGCCAATCATGCAACCTGTTGCTGAAGGCTGAATCATTTTAAGAGTTCGTCTTGGGGCAGCACTGCATGTGGTGTCTGTGAGGTACTTCTAAAAAGACAAACATGGCTTCAGACAGTTGCCATTCTTCTCTACATAAACTGAAAGTTTGGAATGTCATGCTTCCGTTAAGGTAACCCATGGTTCATCTTTTCAAGACAAAAAGATGATACTTTAGTCTATGTTAAGGCTTGTGTAAAAAAGGGGATCTAGTTATTTGTAGCAGAGATTGATCTTAATCACAAAGCTATGCTCAGTCCCTGCCTCTTATAAAACCCTTACCCTTCATAAAGGAATGTGAACAGGCCTTATAGCAGAACTATTCTGACTAGATTGCAAGGCAAGTTACAGTGCAGTGATACATGTAAACTTCAGCCAAAGCTCTCAAGTTTGTATTTGACAACAGCAGTATTAGACTTCACAGGGCAGAGACAGAAGTGACTGCAATTGCAAGTTTACCTGGTAAAGTCACACATAAAACTTTAGGCAGTACCTGTTTTTGTTACCTGTGAACACATGCTCAAGTGGTGTTCATTTAGATAGATGTGTTGCTTCGATTATCCATTAAAATGGATCTAAAGCTTCCTTGCTTCAATCCAGACAGGCTATTGTTTTGTATAAACAGTATGTTTATCACCTTTCCTGTCATGCATAAATACCTATTTCCTGCATTAAGGCTTTCTGATTGGGTTGGTTACATTGCCACCATGGGATAGCAAACAATGGCAGACAACCGAGCAAGAATAGCCAGAATACAATGCCACACCAGCGTGAGAAAGTTACTGATTCACACTGTACTTCATATGACAAGAGTTCACCTTTCCCACGGTAGTTTCTGCCACCAATTATCCTACTGTTGAACTAAAGGACAAACACTAACTGCTGTGGGAACAAGAATCACACCATGTGTCAGACACTGCTTGCTCCTATTGAAGGGTAGAGTTAAGTATACTCCACCAATAAATTATTGGCTAATACTTGAGTTAACCCATTGAAAGTGCAAAAAGCCACACTGAGGAATTTATACCCTAGAATCACTACAGGACAAGAGTACCGTGTGTTTAAGTCAGACTTATCAGCTGGCAATTTTCATTAATACCAGAAATTTTCATTACAATCACTCTATCCCTCATGATAGAAGGCTAGTAGCCTCTATTTTATATGCTATTTGTACAATTCCAACCAGGGCCTACATTAAAAGGTTTAACAAGAGTCTTGTAACAAGACTGGAATAGGTATAAACTTCAGTAACTTCCTATCAATAACCTCTTAAACACCTAAGTCCTTTAAGCATTTCCACCAATTCCAAGGCAACTATGGTCCATGAGGGTGACTTTAGAAACAGAACTGCCTGCATGAATACTTCAGTTAAAGCATGCTCAAGACAGATTTAACTCTTAGTAAGTTCATCCCTATAAAGGACAGACTACAGAACCTTCTCTACAACCCCTTAGCAGCCAGACTGATTCAGTAACCGAACTAAGGCAGGTAGCCAGTAACTAAAAAATCATACGGAAAGACAACAAGATGAGTGTCAAAGTAAAAAGGACTTGCTGAGCAGTAAGAAAAAAAAGTAGCCATAAGCACATATGCCCAAGCAGGACAGAGTGTTCCCAAGGCACACTGCCTGCCAGGAGATTACTCAAGCCAACAGGACATAAGCCAGGTGGAAGCACATTGCAACAGATCCCTTTGTATTCCTTCAGCAGATATAAAACTTGTGTCAGACAGAAGGACCATTTCCCAGAGAATTGAGCACACACCTCAGAACAAAGCAAATTCTGTGTTTGAGATACTCTTTATAAATTTCATCTTCTATTTTCTATCCCTTATCTGCTCCCATATTCTAGCTTCAAGACTTTAAAGCCTATACCTGCAAAGGTCCTGATGATTTTTCTGCATTCAGTTTCTGTTTCATTTTGGAATTCATAGGATCACTGCAAAAAAAAAAGTAAAAAATCAGTAACATCCGGCTGCAACTGAAGTTTAGGGACACTGGTTACAGAGTACTACAGTCTCAGTTTATCAACTTTTATGACAGCATCAAAAATTCAGTCCCGAATGGCGTGGTCAGCAGGCTCTTCCAGAGCCCTTGGAGCCCCTCTTGGGGTTCCTCCCCGAGGTATGAGCTGCAAGCGCGCTAGAAACGCAAAGCCCTGAGGAGACACCCCGTCTCGCTGCCACGCCAGCCCACCACAGACGCCACCACGCATTACAGCCCCATTAAGCCTTCCCACAGGGATGGCGGCGAGGTGCAACAGTTGCACACCCAAGATGGCGGGGGGCGGCACCCTCCCGCTCCCGCCAGCCGAGGCCGCAGCTCCCCTCCTCG
>NW_008795036.1:2307362-2316201 GCF_000699145.1 Aptenodytes forsteri
GGGGGGGGGGGCACGGGCCTGTCTGGTGCAATCTGCCCCTGAGCTGGAGTCAGCCGAACTCCGAACTGAAGCTGTAGGAGATGAAGCACACAAGCATTGCCTGGTGCTCATCTTGGCTATTGCAACGTTGCGTTGGAAGTGTACTGGTTCCATATTCAAAATCTCCCTGTAGCTTGAAACTAGACACGAGGGCGCTCTGACTGCTTTCTCGCTCCCATTAGTTGTTGTATTTTATAAAGACATTGTACCGAAACAAATTTAAATCACGTATCCACTTTATTGTCATCACTTCTATCTAAATACAGTACAATCTGCAAAACCAGGGAAGAAAATTAACATGGTTAAGCCACAACAACTGATACACAACAATAATTTTACGTACAATATAGACTACGACTCTCCATTATGCATAAGGTGCGCTGTTAAGTTTGTTAGAGGCCACTCTACAATTACGTTCTTGCCAATATTTGCATGTTTACTTATGCTAATACTATATTTATGCTAATATTATCTTCTGCTGACTTGTGAGTAAACATTTGTAGAGTTAAGGACACGTGCCTTGCAATCAAGGTCTCATAGCTAGCTTAGAGCAGCTATCAAGATTTTTTCCAGGCAATACGATGGAGCTATTAGAAATTAGGATAATTACAGAGAGAAGTATTTATTTAGCATGCCACTCTGTCAGTCTTCTGTTTGGAAATAAACTGTATGGCACTTACGAGAATGTCTTAAGGGGAATGTCATGGTCCGATGAAAGAAAGAAAGGCAGAACATAAAAAATGATGAATTAGGAAATCTTTAAACAAGGATAAGGAAATAAAGCTGATCTCTCTTGCATAAACTTGTTCAGTCTCCCATTGACCCATTTAAACTTTCATTGTCTACAACATCCTTTGGCAAGTACTTCTAGAGCTCAAATAGCCATCGTCTGAAGAACCCCCTCCTTTTTCTTTTCTTTTGAACCCGATTCCTATCGCTTCATTTGATGTCCCCAGTCCTTGTACTGGAAGAGACAAACAATTGGTGCTCATCTAGGCCCCGTTACACAGATTCCCCTCGAGTTCTCTCTCCCAGGTCTACTTAGCCATCCCTTACGTGAAAGCTGTTCCATCTTTCTGCTCTTTTGTGAACTGTATGCCATTTGATTTGCCTTTTTAACTACTGCTGAACATCGGTCTGACATTTTTGTGGAAATGTCTGTCATATCTCTGAGATCTTATTCTTGAATGATGGTCAGGTCAAAGTCTGTTATTTGATACGTGAAATTAAGATTTTTTCCTATGTATGTTCTTTTATGTTCATCTACATTGAATTTCATTGCCTGCTGTATTTGCCAGTTACTCAATTCCATAATGCCCTTCTGCAGTTTTTCAGTCAGCTCTGTTTCTATCATCTTGAATAATATAGTGTCATCAGCAAGCTGTCACATCGGTAAGCTTTGTCTTCTATCAAGAAAGTAAAAATAATATGGGCAGAAATGTCTATCTAAATTACTGTTGTACTGTTACAGTAGCAAAAAAAAAAGTGTTCATGCTTTTAAGTTAGTTTAATTCTTGTTGATTCTAGAAGAAAAGTTGAAATTTCCAGATTCCAAAACACTAGCAGATATGCTAAACTCTGATCAAACATACACATAAATCTTACAGCATTAAATCTCCTTTCAGAAAGATCTGGATACAGATAATGTGTACATAAACACAATATCAAAACATTCCTATTTTTATGTTTTATGTATTGTTAGCAATATAAATATGCAATATAAAAATACATTATATAAAACATCTAAATTACATGCATGCATAGATTTATATACGTAAAAGGCAACATGTGTATTTTATGGCTGTGATACAATTTTTTGCAATATTAAAATTTTCAAGTGAAACTTTCTCAAAAATTACCTTTTCAAAACTCGGGTTTAATTTCTAAAAAGTTTTCAGGTAGATTTACAGTTCAGAAGTGGAACAACTGCTTTTGGAAATGTTTGTAATTGGAAAGGGCCCGAGGTAATGGGAGATGGTTCTGATGTGACAGTTCTGTTTGTTTTTCCTTTTAATTTGTTCCTTGCTGGAGGCGTATGAATCTGGAGGTTTATTACAAAGGTGCCACTCCTTCAATTTATCCAGCTGAAGAACATGTCCTATTATGAACCACCGTGTCTCAGAGTTTTCCGTCAGTTCAGTTTCTTCACTTCAAAAGGTTTGTAAAGAATCCCTTCACCGTGTCAGAAAGAACACTGAGAGCTTATTGTCAGAAGCTTATTCATAGTCTTAACTGTGGGAAACCAGTATAATTATATAAAAATCTCACAAAAAGGTTTCAGGTTACTTTATTGTAATAATTCCCATTTTTGTGGCTGAAGGATAAATTTAAATAGGGGTTATGGCCTTTTTACATGTAAAAATCTGTCGACCCACTGCTAGCAGAATCTATGTCTTCAGATTGAGTGCAATATAACGCATTTCAGCTTGTTTGTTTCATAAAAATAAAGCTTTCTGTCATGAATACTTATGACTATTTGCACTGCAAGTGAGCCTAAGCAAACACGCCGAGGTTTCCCATAGAGCTCAGCCAATTTGTTAGATTATTCATGGCAGTAGAGAATGTGTACTTTTTAGAGCTTTTATACTCCATTGCTATTGATAAATGTTATCAGTTTTTACAGCAAACGACAACAGAAAGAAAGCTTCTTGGAGGACTTCACGTGCCTGGGAACGTGGGAATAGGTGGGAAGGCACTCCCCGGTTTCCAGTGACTCTGGGGTCCAGTCTTGCTCAGACTCCTGCGTGTGGAAACTTCCTAAGCATTATACGAGAGAGTTTGGACTTGGCTATCTGAATCAAGAACTGGGAAAACGGTATTTCTACTTGACCATCACATCGTGCCTTTTGTCAAGGCCTTTATTGTAATCATCTAGCTCTGGGGTGCTTAAGGACTCTCTATTTCTACCTGCTACATTAAGCGCAGGTAAATTACATTGTTATTTTGTAAATGGCATTATTATGTAAATATCATAAATGCTTTCCTATTTATTAGTATTTAATGTAAGGAACTACTGTAACTGTTTTAGATGCAGAGAACTACTGTGGAGAGGGTCAAGGGACTCGTTGCAGCGTTGCGCCTCTGAAGCACGTGAATGTCTTACCTCAGTCCTGCTCTGGGTGCAAGCCTTGTAAAAGGGTCCCGGGAAGGAAGGAAGGCCCGAGGCTGGGTTTGGGATGTCTGAATCAATGAACAGGAACTGTGGCTCTCAGGGTCCCTTGCTGCTGTTCTCTTGGCCCTTCTGTCCAGTAAAAAGGCCATTTATTTAAGGGATAAAACGGCTCCCCGCAATCCGCCGGGTGACGCTAGGTGGCAGCGTGGCATCACGTTGCCTAACGCTTCCCCTCCCTCAGCGTCTTGTTTCTGGGCTGTTACGTTGTATAGAAGAGCGTTTCGTGTGTTACCGACAAGAAGTTCATGATTTGTCTTCTTTTCCCTAGGATAATCAGCACGGAAGGCTGCATGCTAATGAAACTCTGTCCAAAGAAAGGATTATATACGCAGCACGATCCAGGTGTAATTCATAATGCAAGCCGATTTTCAATGATGGCCACTGCTATTAATTAAATGGCAGTGGCTAATTTAATTAATTTAATTAATTAAATCTCTCCAGAGAGTCTGCAATTTTCGTGTGTTGGAATAAAAAATTGCCCTGTGAATAGTGATCCTTAGTACTTCAGAGGTGAAAAGTTAAAAGAAAAATCTACTTCTCACCTTCTGAATTTTTGCCTAGTTACGTACTGTGTGAGTCACTACGACACCCCTTAAACCAGTTAGGTCCTAACCTTCTCGGCTATGGATTTGCCTTGAAAAAAACATAATTTGTGTAGTGCTAAAAGCACTACATTTAGCACTACATTTAAAAATGAAACATTCTCTATAAAGGCTAGGAAATGCTAATCTAAAGCTACTTCCAATTCTGTTGACTACCAGTATTTAGAATATTATTTGCAGACTGAATAAATAAAACAAGTTGTTCCAAATTTTACTCTTATTCTTGCAAGCACCTGCTGAGCAAACACAAAACCGACATTGGAACATGACTGTCTATGTTTCTGATAGACCAGACAAGTCTAATAAAGACAAATGCATTTGCACAGCGTTACCTGAGAACATAAGTTAAAGATGAAGCAGCAGCACAGGGACAAAGAGTCAATAGTCTTTCAGATACCAAAACACTTTGTCCAACGGAATGTGAATTGCAGGTTTATGTACAAATTGCAGGCAATGTGCATTTCAGGCATTTTCAGAATAAATGCAAAGTTTTAGAGACTGGACATGCATTTGTTATACAAAACAAAGGGCCAAGCTGTTTAACAGATCATGACTACCATACTCAGAGAGGCAAACTGACTGGGTGTCAGTGTTGGGGGAAGCTATCTTCTCAGCGAAGGCACTGAGAACCATGTTATTTTTGACACCGTAACTGCACATACTCGGCACTCCTAAACGAGTCAGGAAAGCACAAACTGGACAAGCAAAAAATGAGAACACACATAATCAAGTGTATTTAAATATATATATATATACACACACACAGAGAGGCAAACTGACTGGGTGTCAGTGTTGGGGGAAGCTATCTTCTCAGCGAAGGCACTGAGAACCATGTTATTTTTGACACCGTAACTGCACATACTCGGCACTCCTAAACGAGTCAGGAAAGCACAAACTGGACAAGCAAAAAATGAGAACACACATAATCAAGTGTATTTAAATATATATATATATACACACACACACAAATTATTAAGATGGAACACAACCAGCAATATAGTAGGTGTAGTTCAGCCAAAGTGTAGGATGAATACCTCATGCGCCAAAGAATGTATGGTCCATTTTATGGCCACAGCCCTACAACTAGAAGGGAGGACATAGTGCACAAACAAAAAAAAAATATTAAGATGGAACAAACCCAGCAATATAGTAGGTGTAGTTCAGCCAAAGTGTAGGATCAATACCTCATGCGCCAAAGAATGTATGGTCCATTTTATGGCCACAGCCCTACAACTAGAAGGGAGGACATAGTGAAGTGATAAATGAAGCTTAATATTGTAGCAATAGCTGTGCACTGGATGTATAGTTGTCCACAGCATGATGTAAGGAATGTTTTCTGCATTAAACATTGGCGTTTCTCTACACAAAAGCATTCCTCTTACGGCTTGGAAACTAATGTTTGCTCTAAAGGCAGAAAGAGTGAATTGCAGTATACTCTGAAGTATATGGAAGAGTTTTAATTACCACCTAATTTGTCTTGTTTGAATTTAGAAAGGAATACTAATTTATTTTTGTCTGATGCATAAACATTTGGCACTGAATTAATGATAGTTCTGTTTTTGAAGCAAGTAGCTTCAGGGCTGATACTACTTCTAACATATACAGCCAGTACAGTATGCATGGAAAGTATAAACAAAGAGAACAGACTCCAACTCTTCTCTTCCTAACTATGCCTGTAACATGTACCTATTTGCTACAATCTTTTAAAAACTAATCATTAACTAGAAATTATTAAGTTTTAAGTAACTATTTATTAAGCTGGAAATTAAGAGCAGAGACATTAGAGTACAATCTTGCCCACATGCTTATGAGTAAACATTAAATTCTGAAAACGGGAGTTAGAATCTGAAATCATATAAATTTGGGGGAAAAAATAGCCAAGGTGTTTCTAAAAAGTTATCAATCCTTTTTAATTTACAGAAAAACCCACAATTTATTATGCAACCTAAATGTGAAAAAAACAACAGTGGTTAACTTCACTGAAAACAGCAAGGGAACAATAAAACAGCGAATAGAAAATACAAGTTTTTCAGAGCAGGAAAGGAAAAAATATACAAGCAACCAGACATTCTAAACTTGCAGTGCTTCTCAAAACTACATTACTCAAAGACTTTCTCTCCCAACGAATATATTTTTGTGACGAGGTCTTTCCTACCTTCACATGGGCTGTTGCCCACGCTGCCTGATTCTGTATTTGCGTAGGATGACAGCTGAACGGTGTCACCCCCCCCACTGCAGAGACTGAAGTCCCTAGGGATGTGCGTGCCTTTGATTCCCCAAAGACTACAGGGCTGCAGCTACACGGTAACGTACAAAGTCCTCCTCGCTTTTGCTGGGAGAAAGACTAAAGGACACCAGCTTATTTGTCCATGCTATGTTAACCAAGCCAAAGCTGACCGTCTCTACTGACTGTTTTACTCAGCCTGGATTTAACATGCCCAAGAAACACTGGTTTTGCTGTGCTAATGGGATTGAAGCCTAAAAAAAGAACTACTATGTATTTTGCATATACTGCCACAACCTATTCGTCAGGTTTGTTTATATACCACCCACATTTCTTTCTCGTTAATGATAAAGTTTGTATCATTTTAAACCAGATTTGAAGAGAGGCAGGCTGTCATTAGACCAAGCGTTATAATTCTAAAACACACATCAGCTTTCAGGCACACAAGCCTGTCTTATAAATGATGCAACATTGCATAACCAGTAAGCAGCATAACAATAATACACAATTATGTGGTTAAAAGAATTATGGATCAATAGCATATATATATATATATATATTTATTTTGCTAAGTCTTAACTCTCCATTCAGTCTTAATAATACCTATTGTAACTAAGATGCTGGTATTTTTCTACTATATGACCTTCTTCATTGTGCACGATAGAGGAAAAGAAGCACAATTGTATAAAAGTAGGACAAGACTCAGCTATTACTCACGGCTTTAATAGTGCAGCTATTTCTGTACATACATGTACAATACACATACTTTGGTTGGTTGGTGTACTCTTGTGTAAACGTTGTCAGGATATCTTTGCCAGCCAATGAGCGAAAAGACAAAAAATCTTCTCTGAGTTTGGTAAGGGAGGTAGTTGCCTATATAAGGAGGAGTGGCAATCTATACACAGGGAACCTGGAGTTATTTCAGTTCCCCATCCCCTTCTGAAATGTTGTGAAAGGATTTGAGTGGCCCGAGTTTGCAGAAGACAGCTGGTGGACGCTTAACACGTAATACTCTGTACCCCATCTCCCGTGTCCTCTAAGTATATATATAATTTCCTCTAAGTCTATATATTCCTCTCCTCATAGCTCTTCTAGAAAGTCCTCCAGAAGAAAAACTGTTCTTCTGCCAGCACTACATTCGACGGAATTTTTTGAATGCATTCCTCGAGCTGGGGCTGGGCAGCTGCCCGATCCCTTGTGACAAAGGGCACTAGCCGTGGCTGCATCCCTGCACCGGGGAGGGCAGCTGGAGTTACTGGGCTGGAAGAAGACTCCTTCCTTTCTCCTCCGCAGGCAGGCAAGGCGCCAGTTCCCTCGGAGGGCCTTCTGCGCCAGGGCAATCCCCACGTCAAGCAGCGCTGCTGCGCCGGGCCTTCTTTGCATCGGCTCTGCCGGCACAAAGAGGGTCACAGGCCAAGTGTGAGTCACGGCTTAAAATAGCAGCAGGCACAAGAGGGAATTTCAGACTGCAGCACAAAATGCCGTACAGGGCAGCACGGCAAACAAAACCGCTTCGACTGAAAAAGCGGGTATCTAAACACAGCTCTCGTTAAGGCCAAACTGATACTACAGTTAAAAAATGTTGGCGTTCTGAAGTAGTCCCAGCGGTGCAGAGCTAATGTAATACTCCTACTTAGATGCCTTGCTTTTTGCCTCCAAATACAGGGTTATTTTCAATAGGCATTGCCACTAGAAGTGAACCGCAGTCTGTAAGCGGGTAAAAATTACCTGTTTCTGCTCTGTTCCTGTTCAAACAACAGGGGAACATTCTGGGTAATGCCCGTGACAGGGAAGGCAAGATGGAGTGTTTGCATCGGAGGGCCTGACTAACGCCGGGTGAAGACAACGAGGTCTAAGGGCTGAGCCACGGCAGCTGCCTGCGACAAGACAGGCAGGGGGAAAGTCAACAAGGTATCCAAGGGAAAGTGTGTAAAGCAAAGGTGTGCTAAAGGGAAATGACTAATATGAAGGTCAGGAGAGAACAAGGGACACCACCAGAGACAAGTAAGAGCAGAGACCAGGGGAAAAAAAGACGGACATCTACTGGAGTTTATTGGAGAGTGTCATTGCCATGGGCGTTGAACCACAATCCAGTGAGATGGACGGTGCCTGCACTTGTCTTCCACTTGTAATCTTTTCAATACCGTTGCTGTTCTGGTGAGTCGCAGGCACCAGCTTCCAGAGGGAAGGTGGGAGAGATGCCTTCACCCACCCTGGTGGCCCGTGTCTCGCTGTAGCACAAACCAGCAAGTCGCCATCCCCTTTGCTCTGGTGCAGCACAGCGCGAACCGGCGCTGCCAGGCGTTTTAGCAGCACCTTCAGTCTGGGCAATTTTGGGTGGTGAGGCTTTCCTTGGCACGCCTGAGGGGACACGAGGGGTGGGCCATCAAATGCCTGGGCCCAGTGCTGAAGGTGGCGATTCTTCCTACTCGCCTCGGGCCTCCCAGAATAAAGAACCCAGCTAAAAGTAAGCCGCGTCCTCGCTTCTCTGTTACTGCAGGGAAGGTGAAAGGTGGGAGGCACGAGCCTTTCCTTTTGGCATAGAAATAAAAATGCTTACTTTTCTCCAAGGATTAGGTTTGCGTCTCTGGAATAGCAATTACTTAGGTATAGAAACTAGCCAGTCTCCTCAGGAAGCGTTTTACAGCCGCGGCGGCGGCGGCACGCTCGTTGTTACACAGGGGCCGTGCGCTGCTTTCTGTGGCAAGACCAGTACTGGAGGCAGACCGCCCCCCCGTCAGCTTTTGCTCCAACGCTGGGTTTTATTTTTTTTTTTTCATTATTTACAGTTTACTTCACATG
>NW_008795036.1:2316409-2316640 GCF_000699145.1 Aptenodytes forsteri
GCCTTCCTGCCGACACCCCCTTCCGATCTCTTCCCGCCCCCCCCCCCCCTTCTGAGAACTGCGTTGAGCAACTCCATCCGGGTCCTCGTCCCGCGGGCTATGCCCGACTCGGCATCACGTGGGGCACGAGGGCGGTGACACGAGGCGTGACAGTGCGGGGGGAGGAGGAGCAGGGAAGTGCGACCCGGATTCTTGGCGCGGTGGCGGCTCGGGGAAGGGCTTGCGGCTGCG
>NW_008795036.1:2316696-2317287 GCF_000699145.1 Aptenodytes forsteri
CGCGCCTGGAGCAAAACATTCTGTCCCCCCCGGGGACCCGAGCGCTTGGTACGCGCCGGCAGAGCGCGCTTGCGCAGTGCGGGCAGGGCGGCGCCTGTGTGACTCAGGCGCTGCCATTTTGAGTGGTCGGTCCCGGCCGCGCAGCTGGTCTCCGCGCTCGCTCCCGTGCCGAGGCACAGGCGCAGACCGAGGCGCTTCTGCTCGCTCCTGCCGTCGCCTTCGAGGACGTCCCGGGACCGCCTGGGCGAAGAGAGGCTCTCCTCAGCCCTTTCATCCTTCTCCCGGCCGTCCTCCCCGTCCTCCGCCGCCGCTCCGGGATCTATGCCCGCCGCCCTCCGTAGGAGCCACTAGCGCAGGGACCCGCCGTCGTCTCCTCCTCCTCCCGCTGCTGCCGCCGCCGTCGCCTCTTCCTCCTTCTCCTCTTCCTCTCTCCGCCACCATTTCCCCACTCCCCGGCACCGGGGCGCTGAGCTAGACTATGGGGACCAGGTTGGGGCTGAGCAGCGGCAGAGCGGGCGGCCCGGTCACCGTGTCCACTGCGGCAGGGATGGGGGGGCTCCGCGGCTTCGTGGCTTTTTCTTGACATTGCTC
>NW_008795036.1:2317340-2326748 GCF_000699145.1 Aptenodytes forsteri
CGGGCCGCGGTCTCGGTCTCTCGTCCGAGTCTCTCAGTCTCTTGCTTAAGTGGGGGGGGAAGTTTTGGGAGGGGTTCCTTTTTTGGTTTTGTTTTCCTTTCTTTTTCCTTTTTGTCAGGAGAGGAGGGGAGAATACTTTTTCCCCCTCTTCTTAACCTGGTCCGACAAATTTATTAACCTAAAAACTTTTAACCCCGCCTAATCAAACACCTGGGGGGGAAAATGTTTGGAGAGAGGAAGAAAATAACCTGATAATTGGGGTTTTGCTTTTTGGGGGGAGGGTGTTTTAGAGGTTTAAAATTGCAACCTAGGCTTGCAATTAAAAAAACCTCGCAAAAATTTTGACACCGAAAACCTGTTTTGTGAGAAAAGCAGGAGCAAAACTCTCCATGTTTTCCAAGTCGTGACCATGAAGTGAGAGGGGAGCCGCCGTGCAACTGTGGGTGTCCCGCTGCCCTGGGCACAGGCCGCCCGCTGCAGCCTCTGCCGTCTTGTGTAGAGAGAGGCCTAAGGAGAAGCGAAAAGCATTGGCCATGCACAGCCTCGGCTAACCGTGCTCGCTGTAGAGCACAGCAGCAGCAGAGAGAGAAGGATTCCCGGGGGATCAGCAGCCCAGGGAGCGTGTGAGGTTTTGAGGGATGTAGGGCGCTCCCACTGGTAAGGAGCCCGGGTTTGGGGCACTGATTTGGATTTTAGTCTCTAGGTGAGATAATACTGTCCCTTGAACCCCTGCCCGCCCCTCGTCTATGGCCATCATGATCCCTCTTCTCTTTGGCAGCAGTAGCCTCAGGGCAATGATGTGCCTGATGATGAGCAGGATGAAGTTAGAAATGACTCCGCTGTTTTTTCTCTTTACTCCCCTTCAAACCAGCACTGTGTTGTCTGTAGTTGATTTTGTTGTTGTTGGCAGAGAAATGTCATACTTCCCAGGATGTGCACTCCTCCTTTGCACCCTTTTCTCTGCTTTCCACCAAGTGTAATAATTCTAAAGAAAAAAAAAAAGACGGGCAACATAGCAATAGTGGAAAGCTGAGAATAATAATCAGTAGAGTCATGAATCTGGCTGGGGTAAAACGCAATTTGTAATTTCAGCTTCATTTTTTTTTTTTAACCAGAGCAAAAGTACCCCCCCATGGATTGGGCTTGTGCCAGTTGCTTTTTATTGTACACATAAATTGTGATAAGATTTGTTGTTTTTTTTTTTTCCATTCTTACCCACTTATTCCTGCGGCTAAACTGTTCAAATTTTTGTCTTCAAAATTCTTAGGGTTTTTTTTTTTCTTGGTTTATTGTAAAACCTCTTGTCCAGCCATGGCTGGACAACTACTTACTTTGTTTCTTGATCCCTCCGATACGACACTCTCGTAAAATATTGCCTGAGGTGCGGTTTTGGGTTACATTCGCGTTTTATCTATTCAGTCGTATTCGCAGGAATAAAACGACTTGTTTCTGTTGTACTTGAGTCTTATGAAAAGGTGCCCATAGTTTAGCGACAGTTTCCAAAGGCTTTAGTACCACCTGTATTACAAAATGGGGGACCCAAACTCCCGGAAGAAACAAGCTCTGAACAGACTTCGTGCTCAGCTTAGAAAGAAAAAAGAATCTTTAGCTGACCAGTTTGACTTCAAGATGTACATTGCCTTTGTGTTCAAAGACAAGGTAACTTGTTTTTCATGTTTCTGTCTTACTGTGTTGTCTGTTGCAATGCATGTTAACTGTGCTGTGCAAAATCTTGCTGCCTGATTGCATCTTATGGTTCATCCTGAATAGATTCCATTGACTTTTAAACTTTTTTTTAATTGCTAATTGCTATAATATTTATTTAGTTCACGTTTGTCATTTTGGCTTTTCGTATGTTTGTAGTTTTGTAATGCAGAGGGTGCCAGTGCCTCGTTAAACGATTACTTGGTAACTTCTGAATTGGGTAAATATTTTTTGAAGTTAATACTGTAATTTTTTAAGCCTAATTGGGTTCTGCATTGCATAATTGTTGGCTGTGAACAGTTGAGTTGAAAAGGGAGACGTGGCTGGAGCGATTGCTAAAGTTACTGCATTTATCTGGTTAAAGCAGAAGGGAGAACCTGGCAGTTGAAGGGAGGAGTCGCAAAATGCAATACTGAAATGCCCCAAGCACGCAGGCATATGTGAAGCTGCTGCTACCATTTTGAAAGGGAGCAGGGAGGGAAAAGAGGAAGTCTTCATTTGCTTGGCTGCCTTGTCTGCTGCTGCTGGATGCTGTGCGTCTGGGCCAGGGTGCGGGGCCTGGTGGTATTTCTAAACCTAACTATAGACCCAGAACTGTAGGAGAGTTTCCGTCTGCAGAAGGTGAAGAAAAGTAGGGGCTTATAGTAAGTGAATGTGCTGAACAAATGATGAGGAAGTGAAGATAGAAGCAAATGGCAACAGAGTACATAATGCAGGAAATGCACGTAGATGAGCACTGAAATTATTTAATCCCCTCAAATGTATAGTTTTTGCATTCGCTGTAATAGTTACGTGTTTTTTAATGAAGACTCTGTTCTTTGAACTTTTTTAGTTGAAAGTTTCCTGAAAATTCCTAAGTTCAATTTGCTTTTGTTCATCAGTTCTAGTGCAAACAGAGATGGATATAGCGGGATGTAATTTCTTGGTACTGTCTCATAGTAATAAAGAGAAATATGAATGTTTAAGCAGTGGTAGCAGATGGATTTTCTTAGATGATATGACTGTAATGGTTTTAGTTGGAGCATTCATACTACTTTCTGGTTGCTTTGTAGAAATTCGTTGCAAATGCCTGTTTTAAATCCTATAAAATTAGCTTATACCACAGTGAACTGAAGATGTCCATCTAGTACCAGTTTGCTTAAAGTAGGAGTTTAGCTCAGCCTAGCTTGGTCAGCAAATAGTTGCCTGTTTATGTATCTTCTGGCTGGGGCTGCGGAGGGTTATTTGATAAAATATTCTTTGTCTGTCATGTAGTTGTTAAATAGGTCAAGACTTCTCATGAGCTATAAGAAAGCTGTTAGAAGCAGACATACAATTTCAAGCGATTTTTACAAACAGCAAAAACACTTCTTCCAAATTCCCCATAGTGTTTTGGCCTTGCTTGAGAGAGTGAAATATTTCTCGTGGGTATAAAAGTTATTTAGCAAATTAAAATAGTCCTCCTTTGAGAAGGTTATGACTTGTAGCTAACTTCAGATTGGATCTTGATCATCCACTGATACCAAATGTAGCATTGAAAGACTTCCCTTTTCATGAAAGGCCAACTTTGAAGTATTGCAAAGGGGGAAAAAAAATGTTACTTGATTTGCAAAGAGAAGCTCGCAGAGGGCTCTTGGTCAGCCCTTTCTTCATGTTTTCTACATGAGGAAAGGGCAGTTCTGTTAATGTTTAGATGCAGCTTTAATGTTTGCAAGACTGGCATGTAAATCTGCATCTTTGGAGACTACAAAAACATGTTGAGCTTTTTATTAAAAAAAAAGTTGTTGGGCTGATTCTGTTTAATTTATAAAACTTTGCATGTAAACTTCAGTGTGGTTTGTGTCAAAGTCCTAATTTAGGTGATGTGCACTTTATACACGAATGCTAACAGAAAATCACAAATTGTGAATTAAACTGTTACATATAATTGCCTAGAAAGGATTGTAATCTTAATGTAACCTGTGCTTTTTTTAGAAGAAAAAGTCAGCGCTTTTTGAAGTGTCTGAAGTGATACCAGTCATGACCAATAATTATGAAGAAAATATCCTGAAAGGTGTGCGGGATTCCAGCTATTCTTTGGAAAGTTCCTTAGAGCTTCTGCAGAAGGATGTAGTACAGCTTCATGCACCCCGCTACCAGTCTATGCGCAGGGTAAAGTTCCTCTTTACACATGCTGAATTTTAGTTTTTCAACACTTGTGCTTTTCTTTGTGAATCTTAAGGCAAATCCTGCTTTTTTTTATTTTCTCAACTCGTCTGCCGCATGAGGGTTCTGCGGCCATGTGTTTATGGGGTCTAGTTTGAAGGGTAACAGCATATGTATTCTGAAATTCTGTTTAAATATGTAGTGCTCAAGCTTTACCTTTCATCTGTTTCATGCAAATACGCCTTGGGAATTATATCTTCTTGCCATCCTTGTCCTTTAGTAGGCATGTGTTAATTCTTGCAGCAACTCTCGCTGTACAACTAAGTGGTTTTGCTTTATGAGTATTGGAAGATAGTCTTTGCTAATGTTTTCTTAAAGTTGGAATTTATATTAACTGGATACTGATATTAAAACTCAACGGAAGGCAAGGAAGACTTTAGTTGTGCTATGAGTAATAGAAATGGAACATTACACAAACATGGTAATAAGTACCACCTTTAAATTATGTGCCTGTATAGATAAATTGCTTATCTGTATCTTTGACTAATGGAGGGAATGTAAGTACAGAACTTTGCTACCTACAGGATGTGATCGGCTGTACCCAGGAGATGGACTTCATTCTTTGGCCTCGTAATGATATTGAGAAGATAGTCTGTCTCCTGTTTTCTCGGTGGAAGGGATCTGATGAACCCTTTAGGCCTGTTCAGGTATTTGTTTTTGTTTTTTAACTTCAGTAAGTAACTTACTGAATGAAACTAGGGAGTTCTTTAAATTGTGTCAAGACCCAAGTGTGTCGTTGCTGTGGTCCCCAATTTCTGCTTTTCATAGATGAGAAAAGGAAAGAAATAAAAGTGGTTGTAAAGCCCCATATTGAAAAATAATTAATTGGTTAAACGTGAGCTTTAGCATAACAAGTATTTTATTCCCCTCCCTCACACAACGCAGGCCAAGTTTGAATTTCATCACGGTGACTACGAAAAACAGTTTCTGCATGTTCTGAGCCGAAAGGACAAGACTGGAATTGTTGTCAACAACCCTAACCAGTCAGTGTTTCTCTTCATTGACAGACAGCACTTGCAGGTAAGCTTATCTTGTCCCTCTTTTTAACAAGTGTGTTTTAATCATAAAATGCTTTTTCTTCTTAGGAACATCTGATGTGATGTTATTGCAAAATACTCAAGTAGAAAAACTGATTGTGCATTCATGCTTGCATTTCGGCAGTTTCAGAGGAAACTGATGCTATAAATAGGATTCATGGATGCAAAAACTAGCTATAGGCCACAGATGTGTTCACGTAGAATTAATTTAATGTTCTTGGATTAAAAATTTAAATAAGTTCTAAAATACTTAACAGTGTTGTGGGAAAAATAAAACGTTGGCTTAATTTGGGTGATACTACAGGAATTATTCAAGTGAAGAATGAACAGAATAGCGAAAACATTTTGGGCATTAGAGGTCGCAGGTTGTTTATACGGATGAAATCGTAGCTTTTAAATGTCTGTGGTGTTCCTCCACAACCAGCAGCAAGCTAATAATTGGGCTGGATCTCCTGGGGGTCTGCCTATTAGTCTTGAGTTAACTTTCATGTTTAATAGCTTTTCTTTGGGTTTTCTTTGCCTCTAGACTCCAAAAAACAAAGCTACAATCTTCAAGTTATGCAGCATCTGCCTGTACCTGCCACAGGAGCAGCTCACTCACTGGACGGTTGGTACCATAGAGGATCACCTCTGTCCTTACATGCCAGAGTAAGGTACTGGCCAGCAAAATGGGGAAGATCACAGAATGCAGCAGTGGATTTTCACTTTCCTCACCACTTTATTCTTTCAGAATTTAGAAGAAAATGGACTCATGTTCAGAACACTATACATTGTGAAACTTGATCATCCTGGATTTTTTTTATCATTTGTATCTCAGAACTTTACAATTTTTTTTAGATGTTTTCTGCATGGACCTTGTGAAAGAGAGGATGCTCTGCACACTTCTGCACTGCATCAGCATCTTACTAAAATGTGAAATGAAGGGACTGTACACTGAAACAAATGTATCTGAAAGCACAAGGTGATCATTTGTGGTGGTGTTCCCATTTGTGCTGGTCATGCCCCCTAACATCTATAATGTTAACCATCAGTATTTGGAGGGTGAGGAGTGAATGTAACGGGTATAAAAGCCTTATAGCTTTGCTGTTAATGATTGTATTAAAGAGCACTATCATTCATTTTAATGAACAGGAAAGTGGCTATTACAATAGGAAGTAAATGCGGGAGAGAAATCTTTCTTTAAAAAAAAAAAGCATCTCATTTAATGTGTAGGCATTTTTTGCCTCTTTTATTTTGCTGGGCCATGTCTAAGTTTACTGGCACTTTCGTTTTGGATCTCTTTCCCCAAGTTGCTGTATAACTGTATGAAAGTATTCTTTTGAGTTGGATGCATTTATACAGATGAGGCAGACCTGGAGTCTGAAGTTGCTAAAGCAGCTAAAAATAAAGTAAAATAATAGCTGCAGAAACAATGTTGGTAGAGGATTATTTTTTCTTGAGAGTTGAGACTTGTAAACTTGCAGGTGAACTGTGCAGGAAATACTGGTTTCTAAAACATTTCTAATGGAAAACCCATTGAGGTTTTTTTTCTTTTGGAATAGACATTATAAAACAATGTAAAATAGTGTTTGGAGTGTCAAAAGTTGGTTCTGACAGAACATTTTAAGATTGTGCAATGATAAAAGGAAGACTACTGTATAGTTTTGATGACAAAGAAGGCTCTGCTTAAGGGTTGAGTACTTTACTGGAGTAAAACTGCATAAGCCTGCTCCCTTTGGATAAAACTAGTGCTTACCTGTTTAAAACTTGTATTTAGCTTTTGTTTGGAATTGGAAAAAATTGGAACTTAAATAAATTAGGTGAAAGATGACTGGTCTTATTTATGGAAATCCTATGAATTGAATTTTAGTAGTGTCTTACATCTTGACAGCGTCACCCAGTACAAACACTGAAAACGTACAGACTGTAAAATGGTATTAACAAAGATTAGCGGCAAAGGTGTTCTTACATATGTGGGCACTATGTTTGTTTTGAAAAGTAGCTGTCAGAAATAATCAAACTACTAGCACACTTTGTATTGGTACATGGATATTTTTAGTTCTTTGGTCAATAAGGTCCTACAGGTTAAACTGGAGCACCCTAGAAAAACACCACCTGAAAGCTGCAACTTCGCATTAATAAATGCCTGAAGCTACAAAGAAATATCTTGAAAGCGCTGCTCTACAGAATGCTAAGACTTTCTAGAATATTTAGTAAGCACCATACCTGCTAACAGTACTTAAAATTTCCCGGCTTTAAGTGCCCCTTCTTTGAATGGCCTGTAAGACATAATACCAAGTGTCCACATGAAGCTTGAGATAGGCTTTGTAGCGTCTTGAACCTTCAAGTTTCGTGAGTTTGGATTTTGCTTCCTAAGTGCAATCCCTTTGTTTCTTCTTAATTTCTCATTTTGGACATCATCTCACAGCAGTGAGAATATGGCCATAGTTATCTTGGTTGGCAAAGCAAGTGACTTAGTAGTTCTCGCAGTAGGAATTTTGGTTTTCTTCATTCTGGTTTCTCTTAGAGCCTCAAGATGTTGGCCTGAGCGGCTGTGTACGATGCTTTTTAAGTGTCAGCAATGGTATGATCCATAACTTTAATTCTCTGTATTACAGGGACCAACCTGTTCAGTTTAATCGCTTTTTTCAGGTTTGTATGGGATGCACGAGACACACAGGCTACTCGTTTGTGACAGCGATCGCAGAGTTAAATAATACTGTTGGGAGAACATAGTTGTATAATACTAACTTTGTTAAATGTGGCTATTCTACCCAGCTAACAAAAGTTACGCTTTTGCTGTGCTATCAAATTGAGTTGATAACCATCTGCGTTGTGTAAGTTGTGGGGGGGGGGGGGAAAAGGTGAAGGAGAACAACAGGCTTCAGAGCATGAGAATCTCGGGGAGTGTATGCGAGTTTTAAATCATTTGGCAACTTTGAAAGGTGTCTCTTTCTCCACTTAAACAGGATGATTTCTGAGGGAAAAGATTAAACTTGAAAAGAGTCCCACTCTTTCTCAACGGAGCTTCTAGTTCAACCTCAGAATATTCTCCTTGTAAGTTACTTCAGCAAAATGCCCTTCAGAAGTGAATGGAAGCAGTTCACAGTATCTAGCTTTTGGTTTCAGGCCCTCTTTATATCAGCTTAGTGGCTTTTCGATAGGCTTTCTTAACTCCAAAGTGTAGGTTTTGTCTCACAAAACTAATGTTTACAAAGCACAGTTTGTGACTGTAAACCTAATTAGTTTGTTCAGTGGAGCTGTTTGTAATTACAAAAAGGGCTCTTTTATGTCGAGAATTTTGGTTACTGCCTGCTGTTGACTGCTTGTGTGGCTCCTCTGGATATGCTAATACCAAGGATTGAAATACGCTCAATATCTCACCTGAATATGGGAGTTTTACCAGGCTATTGCTCGAGGATTTGTCATGTGAACTGGGCAAGTGCGGATGGGGCAGGGACAAATGTGGAGGCAGCAAAAATAAGTAGGCAGAGGCCCATTAAATCTCTTGCATCTAAATGAAGTGTCTGATGAAGGGAAGCTTGTGTCAGGTGCTTCCCAGATGACGACAAGAAACTTCTTACATGTCATAGCCTGCACATGGCTCTGTAGTTTCCCTTCACTTCTCAAGCTTCTTCAGCTCCACAAGCTGAAGTTACCAAAAATACGGTAAGATGGACAGAACTGCTTGTACAAGCACTGCCCAAATGTAATAGGCCTGTAGCTAGTTTGCAGTTGATGCCCTTTGTCACATCTGTCTCAAACAAAGCATAAATCGCTTCTCGAAAGCTATTTTGTTAAATTAAAATTGCTGTGTTAAGTGATACATCAGGTACTAGAAACACATTGGGATTATTCAGTGTTTCTCTTGAAAAAATTAAAAAATGGTTACTCAAACTAGAACTAATCTTTGAGCATTGAAAGTGTTAGATCAAGGTACTGATCTCTTGCTACCAGTTGACTTTTTTTTTTACATAGCAAAATGTTAAGCCGTTAGATCAAGGTACTGATCTCTTGCTACAAGTTGATGTCTTTTTTTTTTACATAGCAAAATGTTAAGCCTATTAGAAACAAAGCTGGTGGAAAGATGGTAATTTTGCCGGTCCAATTTTCCAGACTTTTCAAAAAATTAAATCTCTGAAAGACCTACTTGATCGACATTTACAAAATACAAAACAAGTAGAGGATCAGCCCTCACTACAGGTAGGTGCTCTGGTCCTTGTGAATGACCACATCTTTTTGTTGACACATTAAGGCATAACGGATTAGCTTTAAAATTACTTTAAAACCTGATACAAGTGCCATAAACTCCTGCTCCTTGTACGTACTCTCAGCTTGTGAGCTCTACAGGCGTCCTTCCCTGCCCATTTCTGTTCTGCTGCCGGGAGAACACTGCATTTTCTTGCACCTGTTGTGTGCCGAGTCATTAGGTTACTTGCAGTTAATGAACACCATCTCGTGTTACATCTGGATCTCGGGGGGGGGGGGGGGGTTGGGCGGGGGG
>NW_008795036.1:2326779-2337827 GCF_000699145.1 Aptenodytes forsteri
TCCTTTTTCATTTTCAATCAAGATTACGTAAGGGTCCCTGCCACTAGCATGAAGATTACGTTAAGGTTCCTGCCACTAGCATGATAGTTGTTAAAGTCAAGAATTACTAGACTACATTTACATCCACTAACAGCTAGACATGTGGTACGAGTTTACTTAATTGCTATTTTCTTTTATTAGCCTGGAAAAGCTTCTCCCATATTTAGTTTTGCATTTATTGCAGCAGCAAATTCAGCAGCTGTATAAGCCTACAGATTCTGGAACAGCTTTCTGGAATGAAGTAATGAGATAAAGGGTTTTAATAGTGTTTTACAAAAGGGAAAAAAGTTTAGCATGGATGTTTGAGGCATGGTACTAGCCTGAGTGGGATCTATTCTAGAATTCCTTTTGTGAAATTTTTCAGTAATCTTTACATACAAACCACTCTTTCCCAAACCATAAGGCCAATGTTATTGCTTGTCCCTTAGTATCATTAGCACACGAAAAGGACATTTCTGTGTGTAGGTTTAGCCTTCATTTGCACCCGTACTACTTGATGCTGTGCTGGTGCTGTTGAGAGCAAGGCCTCAGCTTGTAGGCGTCTTCCGTACCTGCAAGGCTACTTCCGCTTTGCTGCGGGAGTTCAGCGTGACGGTGAGTTAAAAGGTTCGGACACAGAGGGCCTCTCACGCTAGACCTGGAAGTTCCCTTAGCTCTTTCCCTGCTGTAGTGCACAGGGGCTAGGTGCTTTGTATTAGTTTGGTGCTTAAATCTTCCTTCTTGTGGTGTTCTTGGAGTACAGATGAACTCTGCTGTCAGGAATGCTAAGGAGGAAACCGCAGTTCCATCTACAGTAGTAGGTGCTGCTTTCTGGTTTGTGCACCGCAGCTGGGAGTTCACGAGGCTGACTACAGCGCTGATGCCGTGGAGGGGTGCATCAGCTCTACAGCTTAACTGAAACAAGCTAAGTGGTAAGCAAGCGTAATTTCTCTTCTGCATGGCTGGCTGAAATGCTTTTTAGGGCTGAAGATATCTCTGACCTAGTTCTGCTTGGAAAGGATTTACGTATGGAAGGGTCCCTCAACTTGAGCACAATTACTGCATGCTAGAGCACCCGCTCTACAAGCCACGTTTCTGGACTCTTGAAATCTATTCAAGCAGCTACTGCTTTTAAGCAAAGGAAATCAAAGATCTAGAATCTTACTACAGCGGTACAGCCCCAGGTACTGTTTTGGTGAACAAAAGTAGGTTGGTTGATTGGTTGTTTTTTTGTTTTGTGGTTTTTTTTCTTTTTCTGGAGGATAGCCAATGTGTCTTGTTTGATTAGAGTTTGTGGGTAATTAGCTCCGTTTCAGGCAAGAACTGTATATGCTGCAGTGTCCCACAACCATGGCAGCTTGGGGACAGGGGATCTGGTAACGGCAGTCATTCAGTGAATGCATTACAGAATCACAAAGGTAATAACTCTCATCGTGTTGTCCCTGAACTCTTAAGTAGCAAAATAGGAATCAAAGTGCTTTTTTCTTCATTCCCATGGACAATGAGGTAAGGGAGAGGTTCTGGGGTTTCTTTCTACTGGCTAAATGGTTTCTGTAGACAGAGAATTCTAAAATGGTTAGTGATAAAACGCAGTTGGAAATTCTTCCATGTGCCCTGGCGGTGGCTCAGAGCCAGTCAATGAAGCTGAACAGAATTGAACTGCTGTTCAGAACAGTTACTTAACAACCTAATTCTCAACTAGCTCGTAATTAAATTGGCAGAGTAACCTAGGTGAGGCAGCTCAGCCATGAGACCCCCGTGACAGGTGGCTCAACCTAAAAGACTAACAAGGAGTCCTGATTGTTTGTCACTGCTGAAACAAGTGTTATCCTTCCTTACCCTCTCCTTTCCCTGGTTCGGCACTGACAAGTCGCTTCTTCCTGAGAGCTGGAATCCTTAATGACTAAATCCCTCCTCACAGCACCTTAATCTGTGATCGGTATTTGCCCTGATGAGTACCTGGACTCTTAGTTTTAAACACCAGTGGGAACGATTCTGTTCCAATTCCTCATTTTCCCAAGGGAGCTGTAGTGCACAGTTCTACCGTGGTGCGAATACCCGGGTGTCACTCTGAATGCATTTGTGCAATAGTAGTGATGTGAAACCAGCGTGAAACACTTGGCTGACCAATACCTTGCATGAAGTGGGAAGCTGCGGTTACTTTCACCAATAGAGACAAACTGTTCCACACCATGTTACGTAGTGCTATGTGAAAAGTGTGGCCCTCCATAAGGGCAGACCTCTAGGCATCAAAGAGTATGGTGTAGGTGTTTGGTATGTTTAAAAAAAAAAAAAAGAAAAAAGAAAAAATCTGGGGGGGGGGAACCCAAACAGCACAATATGGGAGGGGACAGTCTCACTTGCAGCTATAAGATATGGAGCTTACAGATGTCTGTCAGTTATTGGATATGTAATCTGGTATATTAACAAGACTCACAAGATGATCTCATCAAGTCGCTATTTGCTTGCTTGTAAGGGAATTACGCCTAAATCTGTGGTGATAGAACCAGGTCAACCCCACAGGAAATCTGTTTGTTCCAATGCCAGGTGGAACATGTACCATTTGTCCTTATTCTCCATATTTATCTATCATCTAAGGTAAGATAGATACAGATTTTTCAACATGTAGGTTAGGGTGAAATCAGTAAAGAACACTTCCAAATATTAAGTCTGATGTTTGACAGTTTACTCCCAAAGCTGAGCAAGCTCAACAGTGACAATTCCTTCTAAGATCATCTCCAAGCCTAAGTTAAGTTGTGAAATAAATTATGAGGTCAACATGCTGCTGCTGGTGGAGGGATAACAGACAAGGTTGTCTTAAAATAATCAGTTTAATGAACCACTTCTAAAATAACTGGCCTGCATATTAATGATGTCCCTCTTTCTTATTAATTAGGCAGCGCTAAAATACTGTGTTGAACAGTCTGTTATAAGGGAGAAGAGAATTCACTTGTTACTTCAGGAAGGGGTTTTTTTTCTGTTTCCCTCTCAGCCTGCAACAGTCCCTGCCAGGCTGGAACGGGAACAGGAGGATACTGTTGTTTCCATGTTGAGGTTTGCCACTCTTAAT
The DNA here is from genome assembly GCF_000699145.1 of Aptenodytes forsteri. Classification (NCBI taxonomy): domain Eukaryota; kingdom Metazoa; phylum Chordata; class Aves; order Sphenisciformes; family Spheniscidae; genus Aptenodytes; species Aptenodytes forsteri. The sequence continues at coordinate 2,329,868 of NW_008795036.1, forward strand.
TTGCCTGGACACTTTTCAATTGTAATTATGTAGATATGATGAATGCTAAGTGATAGAATGAGACCACTTACTTAGCTATGGTAGGTTCCTGCGGCTGCCAGCTCTGAGTGAGGGAAGTCGTGTTAAGTTGCAGTGGGACAGTTACACAAGGACAGAGTTGCCCCAGCACGCAGAGCTGAGAGTGTTCTGAATCTTTTGGCACATATTGAATTCGGCACCTCCTTCATTCTCACGCTCTGCCTTTTATTTCAGACAATACTCAAAATCACTCTTGTGTTCCAGTGAGGGGGGTGGGTTTAATCCTCACTTCTATTTCCTTGCACTCTACTACGTGGGTAACCTATGGAAGAAAAACGGTAAACTTTAAGAATGAGAAAAAAGATGACTGGAGATGCTGGAACATGTTAATAGGAAGACAACCAGAACAGCAATTGCTAAACCACTAGGGGGGCCAACATGCTATGATGAATCCTCTCTGTCTGCTCATCCTAGTAATTGTAGAGGAGCTGGAAATGCTTAAGACTCATAATAGAGCCTCAGACAGAGGAAGCTGTAAAGTGAGAAACAATTTAATACAGTGAAGCACAGTTCTGCTGGGCAAAGATTTAAAACAAAAAAGGTTGCTTCTGTAATACGTATCTTCACAGAACTGCTTTAGCAAAGCATTGTGTTTCTAGAAATGGGGTTCAGGGATGATTCTGAGCATGAGTGCAAGCACTGGGGAAAAAATAATTATGAACGTACTGCTGAAAAGAGGATGCTACTATTAAAAAGTTCAACTAGCCACAGGCACATAAGCCACATATGCTTCTGAGACAGCCTCAGAGAAAAAGCTTTGGTTGAGAATGTATATGCCATGAACGACTGTTCTAAACTTGCAGCAAAAATACATGCTGATAGCCTGAGCCCACTGTAGGTACTTTGTTAGAGAACTTCCATTAAAGGCTAAGTTACCATCAGCTGTATCGCTTGTTTGAAAGTCATTTTGGAAAGACTGCTGATATATTAGTAAACTTGTTCATATTGAAAATCAGTCTGTGTGAACAGGTCACTTAACTCATTGGAAATCATTTCTTTAGGTTTAGGAATGCACAAAAAAAAGCCCTAACTGCACATTTAATCACAAAATTCAAATCGCTGAAGACAATGAGTCAACTTCCATGACAAAAAGAATTGTGCATGCCCTTTATTTTTCAAAGCTCCCACTAGAGAAGAAAAACTAAGGTCATGGTTTATGTAAACTTGCACTGCATATGTAGCATCGCTGTTTTTATTACAGTGTGGTCGCCTTGCCAAGGATTGTTTGCTGTAAGTTTGAAGAAAGCGGTTAAACCTGCCCACAACAGTGCATGTGGAGATGAGACTTCAGCTAATGAACAGCAGCTTAACTCTACCACATTCAACCCCAGTCAGACAATCTACAGCCTTAGCCTGATGAAAGGCTCACCAAATTTATTCTGATACATCTCTAACTCTCAGCTGATGATTTTTAAACAAATATAGCCAGAACTTCAAGTGGGTAGAGGTGAAAAGCCCTAATGATGTAACTGCATTTTCACATTCAGGAATCACAGGGAGATGATGAAATCTCAGGTGAGTTTGTGTACAAGGGTTCCACCGCACCCTCTCTCAACCACTCCATGCTGGCAAGCTTTTACTCAGTGCAAAGAGATTACAAAACTATTAAATAATCTTTAAAAAGGTAGTTTCAGAAAGCTTTATTGAATACTTCTGAATTTGTTACAGCATCAGAAAATTACATTTTGTATTAGCCTGCTTTACACTTTCAAACCAGTTTCACACACTGTTACAGGAACTCTGTACTGCCATCTTGCAGAGCAAGTAGTTTAGTTTGTAAGCATATATAGTGTTGTTTCAATGTGATGGTGATGGGCCTGAAGACAGAGTTGCTTTGTCGCATGACGACACCACAGGCAAAGAAAACAGAGATCTCTTAAAACGCTGTCATGCTGGTAAACCATACGGCTGGTCCAAAGGCTCTTCCCTTCTGCTATCTTGACCAAAAAAAGCCAGATGCAGCCCCATGCTATCACACTCTGTTGTTCACCACAAAATAGGCACTGATTTTAGGCTTGTAGCAATTCTGGTGGTAATTAAGAAATTGGTTTGTTTATTATGGGAGCAAGACAAATTCACTTTATATAGACTATCAGAACTTCGTGCAGATGATGTCTTACTGCGTAAATGAGAAAATCATTCTCTATGGGATTCTTAAGCCCAACAATTATTATTTTTTAAATTACTTTCTTATATTAATTTCCTAGATACTTTGTATGTCTACCTTGTGCAATTAACTTTCCTGTTGCCTTATTTGTTAAATCCACGCTGGCAAATGCAATATTTCTTCCTTGCTTCAAAATCTGAGCTGTAATCAGTATCTCTTCTCCAATCTTAGCAGCAGAAGTATATCTTCAATGAAGAACAAAATTAACAGGTAAGAGGCTGCACAAATCCAAGAATATTCCTGCATTTTACATCACCACAAAGGGAATTAGCAAAAGTGAGTAATAAAGACACACATCGCACTCTAACTGCCTGCTTGCAAATCCCCACTTCTTAAAAGTCCTTGAGTTCCTCTCAGCACTGCAGTGGTAATGCAGTGTAAGAGTTCTCTGAGAAAATGGAGGATAGAAAGAAACCCATTGGCTTGGTTCTGAGGAACCAAGTTCTGTTCCATTTTGGAACAGATCTTTGGGTATCAAAGATCTCAGTTAAAAGTTCAGCTCCAAGTCCTATTCCAGCTGCTGCTGGCTCCCTACAGCCTTTCTAAACCAGTCTGGCTGGTTCCGTTGCAAAATGTCTCTGTTAGAACGGCTTCAGGTCATTTCTGTATGGAACCTAAGCATAGGTTAACTGCTTCCCATACCCTGGTCAGAGAAAAGTCATGGAAATCTGGGAGGCCTTCAAACTTCCCAGGTTTAACGCTGTTTCCATTCATTAGATAACTGTTTTTATTTATGTGAGTAGGAGGGTGTGCTTTTAAAACACACTCTGCAGGGAATAGGAAGAAAGTCCCCCACAAAACGCCTGGAGAGAATTAGGAGCGACATGACCCAACCATGATCTGAGGTAAGGGAACAGTATTCAAATGTTAAGAGTTAGAGGAGAATGTATAATTGCTGGATATAAATCTTATTGAGATAAATTTCACCAGCCAGTCCATTTTTACACATGACACCATGTCAAAAGTATGTCAGTCACACCTAATGCTGATGTAGCACAAGCCCCATTAGTTGACAGGGGGCAGGGCTTCAGGTTTGTTTCATTCTCAGAGGCTGCTGCTGATCCTCTTGTGATTAAAAAGAACAAGTTTCTCTGCTTCCCTCTGTTCTTTCCATTACTGAAATAGCTTCCTCATGACAACCCTTTAAAAAGCTCCTTCCCAAAAAGGAAAAAGTTGTATTAGAGCAGTATTCGATATCCAATATCACTTGTTCAATGAAAGCAGTAGTCTGGGTTAAACAAAGCCATTAATATTGCTTCAGGTAACATTTCCTAAAGGTTATGCTACTCAATCATTTTGGATCACCTCCACAGAGAGCACTTTCTTAAGATTTTAGCCCTTATGTAATTGGGTAGGCATATTTGATAGTGTAAATAATTCAGATGTTGGCCTCTTGTTATACTACTGTAGGGGAAAAAAACATAATCATAGGAGAATTTCAGGTTTTCATTTCCAGCGATTTCCTGGTCATCACAGTGGTAGTATAAAGCTTACATAGATGCTCCAGTCCCACCCGCCCAGTGGAGAAATCAGAGGGTGCTGGGGGAGAAAGGAGGGAACCTGGTAAAGATACAGATCACTCCCCACACACTTTTAAAGCTTTTTTCAATTTTTTTAAGACAGTTTTGATGAGGGGTTACTTTTCCAAGATTTTTAGTGCTCTGTGTTAGTTATTCCAAGTAGGATTATTTTAGTTCCAATCAGTCATAATCTCTTCATTAAAAGTAACGAAGCAAAGCTGACAAGCTGTAATAGCATGATCAAAGGTTTCAGAACAACTTTTTTTTAAAAAAAAAAAAAAAGACACTGTGCTTTAAATTTGTATTACAGGAAGAACTATTCTCAATATAAAATCACCTTTAAATGACCTAGAGCAAAGGAGTTTTCCTCCAGTGGGAAATTCTGATTCAATCTGTAATTCACCCTCTATGTGAGCATACAACAGAGCTAAACTGTTTCCTGGTTTAGTATTTCTCCTGTTTTAACATTTTATGGACTAAACACTAAAAGTGTTTACAGAAAGCTGCTTACCCTAGATTTTGGTGTTTGAGGACACACCCTTAACATATCTTCACAAGCGAAGACAGAAGTTGAGCCAATTTCATAAGACTAAAATTTACCACATATCAACATCCCTTTACATTCTATGACTGAATGGGTACTGTCTCTTAAAGGCATGTAACAAATAAAAGCTTAGGGAAGTCCAACTCAAATTTTGCAACCAAATAGCAATATCCCCCAAAACAATCCCCCCTTAATTTATCACAAGACGACTTCTGAAACCAAAGAAAACACCTTTTTTAAGTGAGTACTACAGCCTAGAAATGACATACAATGGAGTCAATACTGCGTTAGGGGAAGAAAAGTTAGTATGTTCTGGTAAACATGGTGGATGATACCTACGTGATGTTCATGTCCACACTGACCCCAGGCACTGCTCTTTCTGTGTACAGCAACGCTGTTGTTGACACCACATCCACAAGTGTGGCTGTCAAACCTCCATGTAACGTGCCACCTCTGTTTGTATGCTCCTCCTCTACTTTCATTTCACAAACAATTTTTCCAGGAGTTGCAGAAAGAAGTTTCATCTGTATAACCAAAAAAGGAATAAAAAGCTTACTGACAATACCAACACTCAGTACTGCCCTGAATCAAACTGAAAGTAAGCCTTGTTTAATTCTGGGACTCTGAGGCAAATTAAAAGATGGAAAATATAGTAATTCAACTGTCACATTAGGTATTTCCATAATTTTTGAGCAGAAGATTGTTGCCTTAGAAAAATTTGTCTTTCTAGTGCAGATAAATATTTAAACTGACAGCTTAACAAAACTTCCATACGTGCTACGCTCTCAGGAATTGCTTAGGAGACAACATCCTTCTTTAATTTTCCTTTTGCTTTAATCTGTGACTGAAAAGCCAGATTAGAGGGAACATAAAACTGCTCTGACCGTGTGTACCATAGTTGTGAAGGTGTATTTGTTAGCTCACAACATGGAAACGAGATTGACAGTAATTCATTAATCATTATGCTAGAGCAACCTCAGTAAAAATCATATTTTGAAACGAGCACTGGAAACGCTAATCAGATTGGCCTCCCTGAACTGAAATTCATACTCCTGGGTAGAAGCATCCAAGGCTGTATCACACTGTATTACAGCATCATGACTTGCATATACACTTTTATTCCAGCCCATAGGTGTTAAACAGAAAAATTACGGTACATCTATGGTACCATGCTTCCCCCTGTAACCAACACAAGAAACTGGATTTTTGAGACCAAGAAGTTACTGCAATTCAGTATTTTAAAACCTTTTCTTCAAGTTTCCTCAGTTAGTAGCACTATATTCAAAACCTGAAACATATTCAAAACCTGAAGGCAGATGCAAAACTGGGGTAAGTAAGTTCAGCATATGTATTTAAATCTACAACTAAGACTTTGAAGTTCAGCATATACATTTAGACCTACAACTAGACCTTTAGACTGTCACAAGTGAAATGTGGGCATAATATTTATTATAATTCCTACTACTTTTCTAATTTTTTTTAGAAAGTTTTTTTTTTTAAACTTACATGTTTCCATACCATATCAGCTGAGTTGACTTAAATCTTTTTAATCTTAAAAGGAATTAAGATTGAAATGTCTCCAGTTTCAGTATTCCTTATTTATAATGCAGTGTAAGAGCTCAGTTTCAGCCAATGTCCCTTTCTGATAGGCCGAAGTTTGTCCAAATTTTGCAGACAAATGATACCAAGATAAATGATGATGCAGTTAGTACATAGTCCATCTACAAATGGAAAAAGCTGGAATGAAGCAGAGGGAAAATCACTGAGGCAGCGTCCTAATGTAGAAATAGCACCTTGATCAATGAAAATCCCAAGTTCTAAACCAGGCATGCTGTGCTGCACTGACTGGAGGCCTAAGTTTCTGATAGAATTTCTAACGAGGACTTCACTGACGCTTGACACTGCGAGCAGATGGCTTCCACTACTGTCAGGGAGTGCTCCAGTCCATCAGCAAGGCAAGGAAAGCATCTGGTTTCATTTGTCACTGCTCCGATCTGGCACTAGCTGCCTGCTCTCCTTGACGAAAATAGTTCAGTATTCAAACGCTTCCAGGACTTACACAGCTAGAGCTGCTGGTGTGTACTTCTCACAGCCCTTCTGTGCTTGTCCTCCCACGTGTCTGTCTCAGTGAACAGTATGCTGCTTTGGCTTCCAGCCACTACTGCGATGCACTACTTCTTTGGAGAAGAGGCTTTAAAACCCACAGTCGTTAAGCCCTATGCAGATACCACATTGGAATTAAACCAGAAACCAAGTCTGATGCTGGAGCTGAAAAGTTTCAGGCTAAAATCTGTCTTCTCCAGAACAGGAAAAATCTTGAGTCATATTTAGTTACAGTAAGAAAGGCTTCGGGTACCTCCCAGAAAAACAGCAGATACTTTAAATTCAAACAAAACTGTACTTCTACTGTTGTTATGATTATGTTCGTAGCATCATAATTCTAGAAGCAGATTGCAGAAAAAGTCTAAAAGTATTCCAGAGCAAGGAAGGAAGCCTGTCTCCCAAGGCTCACTTCTAGCCAGCTACCTTTATGAGCTGACATACTGCATTTGTTCTCCACTTAATAGAATTTTAAGGTAAAGGAGAGTAAAGTTATCACAGCGAAGAGGTGACTAAGAACTGATTGCACTCTTTATAAATAAACGGGCTTCTTAAACTTAAAGCTTTACACTTTTTATATACAAGACCAAAATATCTTGGAGAAACAAGACAGTAAGAGTTGCTTTACAAATAGTTACTTTCTATTAAATGCATTGGATCATGGAGCTGTCAATGAAAGCACTGCTTCCAATATTACATTTGCTCCTCTACAATGCAAAATATATTAATTTTGACATGGTTGGTTTTTTTAGATATATTTACTGCATCATTCCATGTCACAGTTACACAAATAAATAGAAATTAAATGGAGAATTCTAGCATTGCAAAATTTAATGAGAACACTGAAACTGCTTCACAGGACCACCCTACACAGGAGCTCAAGAACACATCAGCTATGCTACTGCACACTACAAAATTTAAGACAACACAGTAACGTCACTTCAACTTTTTTGATCATAACGTTGCATTACATTAGAGCCGTACCAGTCAAATACATTTCTTTACACTAGGCCTTGTGCAGAAACTCACAGAGCACTGAGGTGCTCGTGCTTTCAGTCTGACTTCAAGGTGAGGTGCAAGATGTTATAAATAGCTACTTTTTTACTTTTAAACAGAGAAGAGTAATAATTTATTTCATAATTTCACAGTCCTGAAAGTTAGCTTAGTCACAGGTACTCCAAAGGGAAGAATACGGGTTACTAAATAACTCATGGAAGGTTATTCAGCACAATCCTCGTCTTCAGAGAGGTACTGGAAGGCAGCCCTAGTGTTTAAAAAGAGTTAGTGAATAACAATTGTGTTTTCTACCGTGTGTTACCATCACGGCCACACCCCCCGTTCGGAGCTCTTGAATCCGGGGAAAACAACGGCAGGCCCCCACCGCCGTGCTCCCGATGAAGCGCCCGCAGCCATGCCACCGCGGTCGGGGTTCAACTAACCCACCGCAGGCCTCGGCCTCCTCCAGCTCCGGCGGTCCTGGCCCGGGGGCGCCGTTTGCCACGCCGCTGCCCGCCCGAGGCAGCGCCTGAGGCAGGGCTGCCCCCGGCGGGG
>NW_008795036.1:2338329-2361163 GCF_000699145.1 Aptenodytes forsteri
TGGGGGAGCCGCTGGCGGAGGAGGAGGAGGAGGAAGAAGAGGAGGAGGCGTTACACCTCGCCAAGCGGAGGAGGGTGCTGTGCTCCGAGTTCGCCACCATCACCAGCAGCGACGCGGAGGTGGCGCGCAGCTTCTTGGTCGGCAACGACTTGCACATGCAGGTACGCCCGGGGGCGGCGGCGCGGGGCTGCCCCGGCGGCGGCGGTCCCTTCCCTGCCATCTGTCTCTGTGTTTCAGAGGGCGCTGAATGCTTATTTCGAGCCGCCGATGGAGAAGGAGGAGGATGAGGCGGCGGCGGCAGGCGGGGTGCCGCCGGCCTGCGCGGGGCCCGGCAGCTGGTAGGTGACCCCCGGGGCGGGGGGTGTGTGACAGGAGGAGGTGGGTCGGGGGCGAGGGGAGCGGTGCTTCCGCCCTCCCCGTAGCTCCCCGGAGGCAGGCTGGAAGGTGCAGGGGCCCCCATACCCGGGGAGAGCCATCTCCCGGGTCATAGCGTCCCCCGCCCCGGGGAGCAGCGCTCCTCTCTCCGCTTGACTTCACACCTCTGCTGCCATGTGGTGAGGCAGGCAGTTTCCGTTCCTCACATTTATGTTTCCACACTAGTTCTCGTTGTTTCCCAAGGCTGCCCCCTTGGAGGGGAATAGCCAGCTCCTCTTGAGAGGCTGTCAGACTTGCAGGCTGCGCTTTCTCTCTGTGGATGCTTCAGCCGCCTTCCTCTGGGCTAGTAGATTGTGAGCCTTTCGGAGAAGGGACAAGGTAATTTTCTTTTCATTGCCTTGTCTTGTGCAGCAATACATAGGCAGATTTTACTGTACACACGCACATTTGTATATGTGTAAACTGTGCACGTATGTCATATACTAGATGTACATGTATTTGTATTTCTATAAATAAAATTGACAGGTACGTGCACACCTTGTTAAATATACCTGTGGAAGTTAAGATTGAAGATCTGTGTCTTACACACACTGATGATCTCACAGCATACCGGTAGGGCATACCAAGGGTATTGAACTGCATGTGGAGTGGAACTTTTACAGATCCCTGCCATTCACAGTCCTGAGGGAGGCTTTTTTCCTATAGATTTATTTATTACAGACTTACATGTTATATAGAAGAGCCCTTATGATCTTTATAGTTATGAATAAGCTGTATTTGATAATAGCATACCTGTTTCTGCTTGATATGTATGTATGTATGTATGAAAAAATGCAAGACTACTGAACATTAGCATTGGTCTCTAGGTAGTCCATGATGAGTCAGAATGTATCTGTATCAAATTGGCAGCACTTTTTACTTTTCCAGCCTCTGTCTGTCTTTGCACTGTGGGTTCCTTCTTGAGCTGGGGCATGCAGGATGTGTTGGGAGGGAGGACTATTTGGAGACCTCCCAGTCAGGGGAAGATCACTGCAGACCACACAGACTTTCATATTTCATCTCATAGTCCTTCAGGTTACGGTATAAATATAAAAAGTCATCATGGAAATATTGGAGGCACGTACCATGTTATTTACCTACTTAAATATCCCTTAGCTTCCTCGCCTTTGTCTGCTTTTCTTTTTCTGTTCAGTTTAGATTCCATGTGCATGGTAGCACAATCTTACATTGTGCAGCACCAAGTACAAAACCAGCACTAGGTTCTAGGGAATAGATTTGTTTTTGTTCCAGGCCTTATTTTCATGTGTGCATACAAATTCTGTATTTAAAAATAAAACTAGTATCCCGACTTTGCCAAAATACAGTTTGTCTAGTATTAGCTATACTATTTAACATATTTTATTACAGAGTTTCCCTTTACTCCAGGAATTTACATTGGATCAGTGTTGTGGTTTAACCCTGGTGGGCAGCTCAGCCCCACACAACCACCTGCTCACTTTTCCGCAGTGAGATGCGGGAGACAATTGGAAGGGTAAAAGTGAGAAAACTCATGGGTTGAGATAAATGGTGGGCAGCAGCCCCACACAACCACCTGCTCACTTTTCCGCAGTGAGATGCGGGAGACAATTGGAAGGGTAAAAGTGAGAAAACTCATGGGTTGAGATAAAGACAGTTTAATAGGTAAAGCAAAAGCCGTGCACGCAAGCAAAGCAAAACAAGGAATTCATTCACTACTTCCCATCGGTGGGCAGGTGTTCAGTCATCTCCAGGAAAGCAGGGCTCCATCACGCGGAACGGTTACTCGGGATGACAAACGCTGTAACCCTGAACATTCCCCCTTCCTCCTTCTTTCCCCCAGTTTTATTGCTGAGCATGACGTCATATGGTATGGAATATCCCTTAAGTCAGTTGGGGTCAGCTGTCCCAGCTGTGTCCCCTCCCAACTTCTTGTGCCCCCCCAGCCTACTCGCTGGTGGGGTGGGGTTAGCAGCAGCAGCAAAGTCCTTGACTCTGTGCAAGCACTGCTCAGCAATAATGAAAACATCCCTGTATTATCAACACTGTTTTCAGCACAAATCCAAACCACAGCCCCATACTAGCTACCATGAAGAAAATTAACTCTATCCCAGCCAAAACCAGTACAACCATGTGTTAGCAGGTAGAGTCTGATTTTCTTTAGTAACACAGTCCCCAAACAGTTACTACGCTGGGCACTCAAACTTTGACAGTGTTGTTTAGCCTTTATCAAATCAACAGAGTAGACAAGGCCTGTGTTTTTGAGGTGGGATTTGGGGTGAATATTCCCAAAGAAAATGACTATCAATTTGTCACAGAGTGAGTTTGCACATGTACCTCCCTAGGGGGTTTGGCAATTGGAAGAATCTCAGCTGTACTACAAAGATGGGCACATAAAAGCAAGTCCTGGCTGCAGTTCTTTGTTTCTAATATGCTGGAAAGTGTTTGAAAAACTAATGTACACAGCCTGCCTCTAGCATGGGGAAAGAGTTGGATTGCTCAAGTGCTTTGGGACTACACTGGTCACCGTCTGATTAACTTAAATCAGAATGGTAAATGTTACTTTGTGTCTATAAGGAGGAGGAAAAACCACTTACTTGCCTGCGTACTGAGGCTCTGTATGGCTGAAGTCTGTATGTTTTCGTTACTGTGCTTTTAAATTATGCCGAGATCAATACATGTTAACTTATTTGTTGGGAAAGTTTTAGATGGCCACCTGTAAGTTGTGATGGGTCTAAAACATTTTCCTTTAGAAGATAAGGGAGGTAATTGCAGGAAGAATAGTAGTATGCATGTTGACAAACAGGTAAACTCTCTCTTTAGTATCGACCTCACAGCAGATGCAACTACTAGTAATGCAAGTGTCAATAGTACAGACTCAAGGCAACAAGAAGATGACAGCAGCTTCTCACTGATAACCTGGAACATTGATGGGCTGGATCTAGGAAATCTAAAAGAACGAGCTAGAGGAATCTGTTCTTACCTGGCATTGTAAGTATAGCTTCATCTTTGTATTGTCATGTACCCAGCTTTAAAGGAAAAAACAAGCTTCTTGTTTTAGATATTTACAAATCTTCATGCCCAAATTATCTTAACGTTAGATGTAACAATACAATCACTTTATAAATGCTAAATAAAAGTTGATATACTGGTTGGAAGAGGTGTGAACCTATGCAGCATTCCAAAGGTTAAATATTTTGCGATGGCTACTTTAAGAAGCTTTTTTATAATGAACAATACTGTTCAAGTTGCAGTCATACATCAAAAGCATACTTCATACTTCCATCCTGTACATGAGAGAAGGGTAAAACTGCAAGAAGCTTGTTTGTCTCATTCCAGTAGTATGAATAACTTCACACTAGAGCAAACTGTTTGAAACAGCAAAAAAGATTTTTTAGTGAAATGTGAAAAGCGGCTCTCTTGCCATTACTGTTACTTGTCTATCAAAAAAGAAAATGTGCAAGGTAAGATAAAAGCAATAGAATCTGTGAGTACCTTTTATAGTTCCACCAGTGGAAGCCTCCCATGAATATATTTATGAGCGATTTAACAATTACATAAATTGATTTATCTTAATACAGTAACTTATCAGTGTAAATTAAATGATTTAGACAAGTGATAATTTAAGTTCCTCTTAAAACAGCAGAAACCCCTTAACTAAATCAACTTTCACTTGATTTTGTTAATCTGGGGTGACAATATTTTTCTTCTGTAAATAAGGCCTTAGGTTTGTCCTTCACCTGCTTAGAGCAGGGCTATTCAGCAGTGTAGCAAAAATAGGGACAGCTGTAAAGTCATGCCTAAATCAGCATTTTCAGGAGTGCTGCCCCACATGAACTGTTATTGATTGCACAGCTCTAAGAAATAAAAGAGCTTGACATTGATGAGACCGGAGAAAATGAATGGCAGGTTACCTGAGGGCATCTGTTGTAAGGGAATGAGGTGGCGGTTGGAATCTCCGGGAGAACTTGGATGTTGCAGAAGGTGTTCCAAGCTTCTTTGCAGCTCTTAAGTTGAATTCCTCGTGTATGTAGTATATGAAACCTGTGCAAATGTTTGCAAGATCAAGGTATAAGGAAGTAATGCATTTTATTATCATGTCAGTTCCATGTCCATAATAATCATTGTTTCGTCCCTTTTAACAATGGTGATGTGTCTACATGCTACTAAATATGATGGAGAGAGTTTTTTCTTTTTTTAAAAAACAGATTCTTACAATACCTGGGAAGACGAGGACAAGGCGCGCCTGAAGTCCCTGACCCTGTTCCATTTGGCCTCAGAGTGTAACAGTATTACCTTTCAGCAGTTAATTTAAAATCTTGTCTTGCCGATTTCAGATACAGTCCAGATGTTGTGTTTCTACAAGAAGTCATCCCACCACATCTCTGTCTTCTACAGATGGGAGCAAGCAGTTACACTATTATTCCAGGTAAGAAGTAACCCTCAGTTTCTAAAAACAGAAACTGGAAAAAGTAAGTTCAGTTTTATTCTGTCTCCCTTGCCAAAATCCCTGACCATTTGTAGGAATGAAAAGAGTAAAGTGAAGAAGGGGAAGCACTTAAATTACTTTCTGTGTTTTGGTATCAAGATATAGTTTGATGCAAATTATGTATGTGAAAAGCTTGCTTGCCTGGTGGTTTCCTTTGTATTTTTTAAGCATTTGGAAAGACTGATAGCAAGGGTAGCCAAAAAAGTGCCATAGATAAGTCATTTCTTAAATATTTGCATTTAAAAAATCTGAAAAATTCACACTGCTATTATGAAACTTTTAACTAATGACTTTGTACATCTTACAAATTAACGTGATTCTCCCAGGTCATGGTAAAAAGGTCTCTTTCAGAAGCTTAACTTCCTTATGGCATGGCAGAAGATATCCTCGACCATTTCTTTCCCTGTTCCTCTTTAGGTAACATAGGTGGCTATTTCACTGCCATAATGTTGAAGAAACCAAGAGTGAAGCTACTGAAACATGAGATAATACCTTTTCCAACAACCTCCATGATGAGGAACCTTTTGGTTGTGTATGTGAGTGAATCAGATGTACTAAACAGCTGTATTTCTGCCTTCAAAACAAAAAAAAAACCAGGAAAGGCTGGACTGGCTTTACTCTGTGACAATCTCAAACAGCAGAAAAACTTCCTGTCCAAACATACAAACCCAGTTGCATTTGATACTAACAAATTTTAATCTTTTATGTAAGTTACTGGCCGTACTTTGTTTTCAAGTCTCATAACCTCTGAAAACGAAACTAAAAGCCTGTTACCCTCCTGTAAGCCACTTTTCCTCAATGTAAAACTAATATTAACCAGAGCCCTGTCATTCAGTAATTTACTTTGTGATTAGATTGTGTCTTTGAACTAACTTCTTATCATGGTGTGGATAATAACATTGCCTCTTTGTTTCATGCACAGGTGAGCATATCTGGTAATGAACTTTGCCTTATGACCTCTCATCTGGAGAGCACTAAAAATCACTCTAAGGAGCGTATGAAGCAATTGCAAATAGTGTTAAACAAAATGCAGAAGGAGTCTGAGTCCCACACTGTTATATTTGGAGGGGATACAAACCTCAGAGACAGTGAGGTAAATAGAAATAAGCAACCTTGTTATTTTGAGAAGGTATTCTGACAAAATCTTCTTAGGCTTTTCTGTTGTCTTTATGAAAAATGACCTGCTTAGGCAGAACAGAGATACGCAACATTTATTTTTAAAAAGTGGAAGCGTGACTAAATAGAAGCTGTGGCATTGCTATGCTGAGGCATTGCTATAGCTGAGGTGATGTATATGAAGAGCTTCCCCCCCACCCCTCAATAACAAAATGCTTTATTGGCAGTATTTGTATCTGAGAAGATGCAGGGATAGTCAATGAAGTTTCGACTTCAAAAGTATCTTCTCTTTTGAGAACCTGATCTTTACTTGCTCAACTCTCCGATTCTCAGAGAGTTAATGCTTGTAGAATCAATGAAAGAAGAGGGTGCTCTGGAGAAATGGATCTTGGGAGTTTAAAATTAATCCCCCATCATTGGGACATTCAAAATTAGAAGTCCTTTTTGGCTGCTGATATTAAAAGTGAAATTTGTGTATTATTACTAAAAGGTCAGTGTTTTATCTTTCCCTACCGTGAAATTCCATTACACGGTGAAGGAACGACATTGTTTCAGAGAACATGGTGTTGACCCCCATACCTCAAAATTTCGAAGCTGAATGTTTATTTTGTAACATGTTTTGGATTTAGAAAGTACTACAGGAATTGGTCATGCTTTAGAGTATCCTGAGAAATACCACAATTTAGAAACGTCTCTGATATCTTTAACAACTCATGTTTTGCAGAAAAAAGTGATATTGTCACACATAACTCAGTTCTGTTTTTGAAGGTAAAATTTGTGAATTCAGTATCTTGTGGACTTTTCCCCTCCTTCTGTTTTCAGGTTACTAAACTAGGTAACTTACCGAACAACATTACGGATATCTGGGAGTTTTTGGGTAAACCTCAACACTGCCGCTATACTTGGGACACCCACTCCAATACCAACCTGGATGCAGTGTACAAGTGCAAGATGAGGTTTGACCGCATTTACTTTCGGCCTGCAGCAGACGGAGGACATATTATTCCACGAAGTATGGACTTAATCGGATTGGAAAAACTAGACTGTGGCAGATTCCCTAGTGATCACTGGGGTCTTCTGTGTAACTTTGATGTGATACTGTAAAAAGAAAAAAGGCTTGCATTGTTAGTTTTTTAGGTGATCTGTTCTTGTTTTTACAAAATTTTACCCTCTCAGTTTAAGTAGGACGTATTTAAATTTTCAACCCTAATGCATTCTCTGCTCTTGACTTATGCTGGAATGGCTTCATTTCAGCCGGGGTTCCCTTTTCCTCATTGTATGCATCTGTTCTTGAATCATGTTTTTTAAATACTTCTTTTTAACAATGTTCGCAAATACAAAAACAAATTCTAGTTTTAAAATGGGAGGAAAAACCTGTAAATACAATTCATAAACATACTCGGTGGTTTGAAAGACACTTTTATTTTGGCATGTATTGTAATCTCATAATAAATGCTGATTTTTTATTTTAAGAATGCTTTTATTATGCCTGCTTTGTTTCTTTTGTAGCCATTTCCATCATTCTTTACAAGTCTGTCTTTTGTAGGGTGTTTTGTATTAGCTTCTGAAGCTTGTGTTGTACATACGTACACCTTCAGGCAAGACAATAAAGGAGCTGAGGAAAGAATGACTAGATTCTCACAGAAAAAGGGTTTCTTAAGTAAGAATTAAACAAATATTGAACAGCTTTAAGAACAATATGCCTTCTATTCGACGAGAAAAGGATTTAGGCAGATACATGGAAGTTGTTCACTTTGGATGGTGTATACCTTACTTTGTGTTTATTAACCTGGGTATGAGCTGCAGATTAAAACGCATTATCTTTCCAGTGAGCTTCTAGAAACAGTGCTCTTATAAACTGCTGTGCAAAGCCTGAGCAGCTCAAGGTCTCACTGACTTTGCAAAAGATCAAATAGGCTTTCTTACTCGGAGAACTGTGTAATCAGTCTCACAGAAGCTGTCATTTTATAGATGGGCAAAGTACTAAGCCAATTTAAAACGGAAAGTCTCCTAACTTTCTGATGTGAAGTTCAGTGCACAGGCATGGAGAGGAAGCACAGACAACCCATGCCAGTGATGCAAAGTGAATACAGAGACTGACAGCCTTAAATTCCTTTACTTGTTTTTGTTGTTGTTGTTTGTCTTTGGTCTTAAGTTTTACTTGTTTTTGTTGTTGTTGTTGTTTGTCTTTGGTCTTAAGCCCAAAGCTTACAAACAACTTGTGTTTTGCTGGGCTTGTGGTGGGTGGCCCTGGCTGGTAGCCAAGCTCCCACTGAGCCACTTGCTCAGTCCTCCCTTCCCCAGTGAAATGGGAGGAGGAAACAGGAAAAACAGCAACAAGAAAGCTTGTGGGTCGAGATAAAGACAGGGAGATCACTTGTCAATTACCCTCATGGGCAAAACAGACTTGATTTGGGGAAATTAATTTATGGCCAGTTAATTACCGATTGGGGTATTGGGGAGCAAGAAGATGAACATTAAAATTCACCTTTTCTCTCCCCTTTCCCTGGCTCAATGTCACTCCAGGCTCCTCTCCTCCCCCTTGTTATCGTCGCAGGTTGCACTCTGTCCCTTCAGCAAGGTAAGGGGTGGCACAGGAGGGGGTTACGGTCGGCACACAGATAAGCCTCTTGGCCGTGCCCTCCCTCTCCTGCTTTTCCTCTGCTCCCGGGTGGGTCCTCCATGGGCTCAGGCAGTATGTGCTCTGCCATGGAGCTCCTCCTCCTCCTCCTCTGACCTTGCTCTTTCCTCTGCTCTTTCTCAACTCTTCTTTTTTCCCTCCTCCTTTGCTTGCCCAGCATTTTCTGCCCTTTCTTACACAGGCTTTACCCAAGGCACCACCATCTTGGCTGCGGGGCTCAGCTGTGCCCTGCCGTGGGTCTGTTGGAACCAGCTGGAATCAGCTGTGTCCGTGTCTGGCACAGGGCAGCTGCGGCCTCTCCTCTCAGAGGCCGCCCCTCAGCTCCTGCTGCCGCCTGGGCACCTGCGCCCACTGCAACTTTAAAAAAAAAGAAAAGTATCTTCTCGCACAGGCAAACAGTGGTGGCACCCACCTGCAGCCCTTCCCGCCCAGCAAGGAAAACTCCACTGACTCCATTATTGCTTAGCCTAACACGTCTGCCTGCATGCTCCGACCAGCCAAGCGTAGGGGAAGAAATATGTCCAAACATTGCCCTTCTCGCCTCTGTCTTGCATCCTGAAAACACAGCGAGTGGGGCTTGGTGCGATACCAGGCAGCAGAAGACAAATTTGTAGATCCCTACCCTGAAATAGTCAGGATCCTCAACCAACTCCTCCTCGTCCCGGGAACGGGGAGACCTGAGGTAGATGTGGTTGTCCATTGATTCAACAGGAGGCCTAGGTGACCTTAGTAAACAAGCAAATAAACCCCAGGAGGTTAATTCATCTCCACAGAAATCACCTGCAGAAATCTCCAGTTCTGCTTTCACTTCTTTAAACATCAAACCCCAAATTCCTTTTACTGAAGGTAAAAGAGGCCAGCCTCTTTTGGGAAGGATGTCCAAATCCTTGCGTCCTGATCATTCTCAGCATATCCCATTACTTTGTAATAACTCAGCTTCAAAAACAAGGAGGGAGAAGTCACTGATAATTTTTTTAACTCATGTTGGGCCCGTGATCTCTTCTTTCTATTCCCAAATAAATAGTTCTATAAAAAAGTGAAAAATATCTACAACTGCCAATATTTTCCTTCCGGGTTTAAAATGGGGCTGGCGCGGCCACACCTTCTGACTTGCTGCGTGCTATCTTCTTCCTCACCAAAAGCCTTCGACGGCCACACCTTCTGACTTGCTGCATGCTATCTTCTTCCTCACCAAAAGCCTTCGAAGAAATGTCATGGTGTTTGTTTTCACCTCTTACACCTCCTCCCCCTCCCCGGTAGTTACAGCCAAAGGATTTGTGGGGAAGGTGAAGGCAGGGGATAATGGTTTAACTTTCCTAAAGGTGTTGGAGAAGGGGAAAGCACAATAAACTCATGCTTTGTCACAAGAAACAGGAGTTTATGTGGCCTTCTGTATTATGGCTGCTTTTGTTTATGCGGCTACAACTTCTGGACTATTTTGGAAGACATGAAAAAGGCTGATTGCTGTTGTTCTAGAATAGGTTTTTAATTTGGGAAAGAATGAACAGAAAAAAAAAGGCTTCAGAGCAGTGTGTGACTTAGCTTGATGCCTAAAGTCCAGACCCATCTCTAGCATTGACTAACTGATCCCTCCTCTGGTCAGCAGTCTTTCTTAACCTTTGAAATAGATAGTGAGTGGGGACATAATATTTTTATTAGGAACAAGCAAAGACATAACACTTTGTAAGGGCCAATTCATTTTTCTAATTATAAAAGATAGGCAAGAGGAACAGTATATTCAGTGCAATTAGTGGTTAGTCATTCTTTCAGAATGAGGAAATTATGCATACAGCCTTTGAAACTCTTCTTCTTGAACTACAGAAAAAGTGATAGTACTTAAATAAATTTAAGAAGACAGAAATGCTAAATGTTTTACTATTGGATGTGAAGCAATACATCTTTAATTAAATATACTTTAAACCACTTAATAAGCATCCAAATTGCTGACAATCAAGAGCAGTCAGAGCCCTTAAATTAATTTGCCTCTTAATTTAATCAGTGATGTAAAAGGTAAAATATCTGCTGAATATGGCAACTAAACTTAAAGGGATAGAAACAACAAAGTTAAACCAAAAAAAAGATTTCTTGGCCTACAACCTGTAATTTGATTTATTTTCCTGATTCAGTAACATAATATTATGGCACCTATACATCCCAAAGGACTTATACAAACATGTGAATGTGAGAAAACGCAATAATTATCTCCTATTAATAATCAACAGCAACAATGGCCCTTGTGGAAATCATGTACTATTGGAGGCATTATTTTATTAATACTTTGATTCAGGTACCGAGAGAAGCAATTTCTTCTGAGGATCTAGCCAGTCTTAAACATTTCTACATCAAAAGAGCTTAAACTTACTAAAAGAGAAGAGATATACATAGAACGAAATTAAGAAATGTTAAACATCTAGGGAGATAAATAATAAATAGATGGATTAAAAAAAATGGAAAAAAATAGTAGGCAAAACCACAGTAACAGCAGAAAACTACATTATCATGATTGAAAGTATATACCTAAATAATACGTATGCTTTTGACTGTAGGGAGTAATCTGAAACTATAACTAATAAAAATTTGTTTTACAGAGAGGAAGTACATGGAAGATTAAGGCTATAAACATCACACATCATATACAGGTTTGGAAGTCAATTTGATACAAGAACAGACAAGACATATCCAAAATTACTAGATCAAAATACAATCGTGATAACCTGTATTACGGCAACACCTGCAGAGCCTATTGTTATGGTTGCTGTACTAAATAAAATATGAGAATAATTACACAGAAACAGATGGGCTGTGTTTTGATGAGCAAAATGACATGATTTTCGGTTGTATCAGCTCAGAATTGTTGAAAAACTCCACAAAGGTCATGTTATCACTTCTGCGTACCTTAATGTGTTTTTTCCCAGTGGCAGGCAGTCCGGTACAAAATCCTGCTGAAGACACAGTGCCTGTAGATGCTGTCTTGAAATACCCAGTGCAAGTAAACCCCACGCAGGGGTTACAGAGTAACGTCGCTTCATTAGGGTAAATTTCCTGGGTTTTTGTTCGCTAAGAGTATAATAAAGACTCATTAATGAAGATTCATAATTAGCATCTTTTTATGTCTTGGAGACAAGGCTTGTTGTGTAACATCAGCTCGGAGAAAACAGGCTCCCAGCGACTGAGAAGCCATCAGTGTAACACTGCCGTTTTGGTAACGGCTGAGAAAATAAGAGGCTTAAACAGGAGGTGCAGTAGGCAGAAATGTTGCTGAATTACAACAACTGAAATGAAAGTAATACTGTATCTGCAACAACCCACAGTGAAATCACTAGTGTTATCTTTAGTTATGTATTTATGCACATATGACAAGAAATTGGCCTACTAACACAAGGAGATATAGTAGATCTACAGTTTTGACCAAGGAAAAGGATAAGAGTATTTGTCTGCCTTGATGAAGGATAACACTTCAATGAAGGAAAGAAAAGAAGGATTACACCATGTCATTCTAACATTTTGCACTATTAGATTTCCTGATACTTTACTGGTGGGGCAGAGAAGCTAACGAAAACCTACTCAAAAATCATTTGTTGAGGCAGAAGCTTTACCTGGACGTGGTAGTAGATATTGCATGCGAGTACAACTGGCAATGCTGGACAAAGAAAGGGAACTCACCTCACTGTGGCTTTCAAAAATTCTCCCAATTATTGAAGAATCAGGAAAAAATCTGTCTCAGATGCCCCGGAGGTGAATACGATCCTCTTTTTCAGTGTTGGCAGACACTTCCTTGAACTGAAACAGGTCGAGATTTTTACCCATTTAAGATGGGAGGTGGGGAAAAAGGGTATTTCAGGAAAAGCACAACACAATCTGACAAAGGTTTGGTAACCAAACTAGTGCAGCTCCCAGGCCTCTTTGGAATAGATGTCACGTGAAAAACTTCAAAGCAGCTGGTGTAGCTGTGAGCAAGCTAGGTGAGAGGGGGAGGGAGAGCAGGGTGCAGGTTCTGTCCCCGGGGGGCTGTGCCAGTTCCCCTGCAATGGGAGGAACCTCCCTGCGCGCTGCAGTAATGTCATGCCTTGAGTCAGGGCTTCCCTGCTACCAGCACCAAGTGGGTGGCAGAAGGGCTATTTGGTGGTGATGTGGGGGTGCTTGACAGAGGTATCCAAACTACCTCTGGATGTCTGGCAGTGAGTTAGCTGTCCTGGCTGATGACAGCTTCACAGGGCTTTTGTCTGACCAACTGAATGCAGCTACTGCGGAAAGGAGCTGGAGGTAAACAGATGAACATTTACCTAGCAGGCTACGTTTTGGAGCTTTAGTGGTCTTTAGATAGCATTACAGCACACTCAGCCTATTATTTCATCAGTGTTAAGCCCATTAGCTCATCAGTGTTATGAAAGACAATAATTGGCTCAGCAAGAAAATACCATCTTAGCCTCAGCCATCTGCGGTAATCCTGCTTTCTTGGTCTGTTCCTCCATTTCATAGCGTTTCTGGAGTTCGCAGACAGTGAGTAGGCAATAGGTGCTGCTGCTAGTTTTCTTGAGTGGGAGCTGTTGGCTCTGATGCCTTTGTGTTTGCATGGGACTAGCTGCATCCTGTTTGCGCAACGGAGAAGGAAGTCTGTGTGCAAGAAAGTCAAGGGCACTGGACCAGCTACCGCCGTGCAGAGAAAGCAAACAGGGACAGTTGCTGCTCTCATCCTTTCCCCCCTCCTTTCACTAGGATGGTGGGAGGTACCTCCTAACAGGACGAGCAGAGGGCTTATCTCCCTAAGCCTGTGCTGCACTAAGGAGCCTTTTGCATACTTGCAAAGATGGTTCAAAAAGTGCTAGCATTGAGTATACAAGTGCATATTCTTTCCTGCAGAAGAAATAAAAAAAATTGTGCAGCTATATCTGGTGCTTTTGCAGTCAGTAAAATTAGGAACTCACAACCATGCAAAGCATTGGAGGACAATCATCTTCCCCCGCTGGGTCTGTAAATCAGCCCTCGGGGCTGCCAGGAAGGCTGCAAGGCATGAGAAATGGGGCTGCCTCGCAAAGGAAAGATAGCCAGGCTTCCTCCTTCTGCGCACACTTCTTCTTCGAAGCCAAGCAGTCTTGGTCAACATCAGAAAAAATGTAACAGTCTTCTCATTGATCCTTTTGTGTTGTTATTAGAACAATTGTTTTGACATCAAATAAGCAGACTTCAGCCTCCCTAAGTCTGGCCTAAACATGGAAGTCGCAGAAACTGAGGAATCAAACCAGACATAACAACATAGCATGAAAAAAATACTTTAAAAAATGTAAACAGACAATTCCTTTAGGCTCCTTCATATATATCCACAAGCAATCCGGTATTACAGTTCAGAGATTGAATTCCTTGCTTTACAGAGCAAGTACATGAGTTACAGGCTCCTCATACCAAGGGAGATTTGAGTAGCTTCAGGCAATGTCATACAGCCTATTGTTAAAAAAATTGTTAAGGTGGGAATCAGAAGGAAAGTAAAAAGAGGAGGTAAAAACAGTTGTATGCTGAAGAGATGACATTTTTACATCTTTAGAACACCTTTTTCTTTCAGTCGTCCTTTAGCACCTGCAAAATACCATTTTCCTGAGTCAAGCATTGTCAATTTATTAAAGACTAAGCAGAACTCAGAAACTGATGGAAGCAACCATAAAGACGACCTGGTCATAAAGGGAAAAATATAGAGCAGAAGAAGATGCCTGCTGAAATACTGACAGAGAAAATGCCTGCCATCCTGGGAACCAGGAGCATCCCTGGGAATCACAGCTGGCGTCTTTGAAGTGCGGCTGGGTACTGAGAAACTGGAGACATCCTGAGATACCATCGATAAGCGCAAAACCAAGGAACTGTAACAGCAACTTATTGTCTGGAAAGGTGAAAAATAGTCTTGAAAAGGGGGAAATCATCCTGAGAAGATAGGAATTGGCAACTGCTATTAGCTGTTCTACCTGGAAGAACAGAAAACAGTCTGGAAAAATAGAAATTGGTCTGAGAGAATAGAAACCATCATCATCTATTAGCTGCCCCAGCTGAAAAACAGAAATTAACAGAATCTATTGGCTGCTCAAAGTGGTACTGTCCTACACCCTCTTATGTCTCTGTAATATAAAAATGACTTATTTTTTACCCAAAAGGGAGCTTCTCTTTCTGAGAACTTCCCGTGCGTGAACTCTTTTCTACAAAATCTCCCAGACAGACTGGAGCCTCGCTGGGGGCACCTGGCTGACTCCAGGCTCCGTGATGTGGATCATAATTGAAGTGAGACTCTCTCTGAGCCCACTTAAGGGAGGGATTGCGACTGACCCCAATTCTGGGATTGGTTTGGTCAGTGTGGTACCGATAACACTTTGAATATATATAGGTATATATTGTTGTATAGGTTAGGAAAATATGAACACCTCTAAACCATTTTTGCTAATAACTTTAATGAAATACTCACTGTTTATTGCATATATTACAATATTTTTATACCCTCCACTCATTCTGCCACAGCAGTTACATGGCTCTGCTCCTAGGTCTGTGCTGACGTACTCCATTATGCAGCTTCCATTTGACAAGCAAGACAGAGCATGGTGGCAAAAATCCCGTTCCCTCCCTTCACAGTAGTCAGGAGGACGCATCGTCCTTGGGTGCTGTGGTCATTGTGCCAGGTTCTGCAGAGACATTTTAAATGGCGAGACCGGCCAAACGCAGCCTCGGGAGTTTGTGCCCTGGGAGAATCCTCGTCATAAATGCGCTCAGGTGTGTGTGGGGGGTTCTGTACGTGGATATGGTGTGTGGAATTTGTCCTTTAACCGAGTTATCTGGCTTTTGGGTTTATCTTCAGAGTTCAGAGTTCAGAGTGATTGTTTTGACTGTCAACGTCTAGGAGACCAATAACATGAATACATTTAGAAATCTGTACAGAGTAAACACTGTCAAGGTGCCCAAAATGAAAATCTGCAGTGCTGTGCATCCTTGAAGTGAGACATTGCTGAGGTATTTATTGTCTTTTTAAAATTAGCAGTTAGCTGCTGGTCTGTTAACAGGATGAGGTTCTTCAGGTCTTAGTAGTAGCTGAAATCTGGCTGTGCTGGTGATAAAATTTTTCAAAGATTTATTCAATAGGTTAGGCCTGGCTCGACTCTTGATTTCATTGCATTACTTAATTCTGCTATACCCTTTTTGAATGGGTGATGTTAGTCAATGCAGTGACATAACGACATTTTTATTTTACTTCCACTCCTGTCCCAATAACTCCTAACAATTCTCTTTGCCTTTTTGACTAATGATGAGAATCAAACTGATTTTTTCCAAAGACTTATCCACAGACTCCCATATCGCCTTTCTTAGTGCTAAGTTAGTCCAGCACTGCATAGATACTTAGGTTATGATTCCATGGGGACACTATTCTGCAACATGTCTGTCCTGGTTTCAGCAGGGATAGAGTTAATTTCCTTCCTAGTAGCTGGTACAGTGCTGTGTTTTGGATTTAGGATGAGAACAAAGTTGATAACACACCGATGTTTTAGTTTTTGTTAAGCAGGGCTACACTACCCAAGGACTTCTCAGCTCCCCATGCTCTACCGACTGAGCAGGCTGGAGGTGCAGGAGAAGCTGGGAGGGGGCACAGCCAAACTGGCCCAAGGGACATTCCATACCATGTGACGTCATGCTCAGTACATAAACTGGGGAAAGCTGGCCGGGGGGGCCGCTGCTCGGGGACTGGCTGGGCATCGGTCGGCGGGTGGTGAGCAATTGTACTGTGCATCACTTGTTTTGTGTATTATTATTGCTTGCTTTGTATATTCTTTTATTATTGTTATTATCATTTTATTTCAATTATTAAACTGTTTTTATCTCAACCCACGAGTTTTTCTCACTTGTGCTCTTCCAATTCTCTCCCCTATCCCACCCGGGGGGGGGGAGGAGTGAGCAAACGGCTACGTGGTGCTCAGTTGCCGACTGAGGTTAAACCACGACAATGTCCTTGCCTCAGTCTATCAGATAAAAGCTTATCTGACGGGCTGAGAAACAAGAACAAGTCACGGAGGAAAATTTTACTGCAGCAAATTTTCCACTGCACCTCAGCAGCTTTCACTTCTTAGCTGGCACCTGAGCGATAAAACGGGAAGAAATAAACTCTATGTTCCACGCATCCCTCCTCTTCATCTAGCTACTGCACATCAGTACAGAGTTTCCGCAGCTAGAGTATAAGCGATCTTGTGCTTTTGTTTTTGGGGAAAATCCTACCTTATTGACGTCTTTCTTTTGGGGATGCCCATAAGCACAGGGAAAGGGTCAGGTCTGTGAAAACCTGGGAAGCAGGTTTTGGATCAGAGTTGGAGAAATGCCCTTCTGCAAGGAATGGATTACAACTTGCCACTGCAAGGCTGTCACTTTTCTGGTATTTGGAGGGTGGAGGAACCATTATTCTCATCTTTCCTTCTTTTACAGAAAAGTAACTGGTGAAGTAACAGGGATCATTCACACTATATGTGCGATATGTTTTCCACAGACCACCTGCTCTACTGATTTGCAGTCTGGGATAGATGGTTAAAACTCACCCATCTATCTAACAGTTCTCTTACATCTGGGTGGCTTAGCTGGGCACTAGACATGCTCCATAATGTAATATTATCTGCTGTTACAAAACATCCTGGGGAGAACATGGGCAGTGAGTGAAGTGCAACGTTTTTGATTTCATTGCAAGGAAGGGGAGTTTATCAGGACTGTAAGGTCAGGCTGGCAAAGAAAATAACTTTCTGTGACAGGCTTTTGTTAATAAACTTTGCATGCTTTCTCCCCTCCCAAGCATGAGGGAGGGGAAAAAAGGGACCCTTTTTGTTATAGTTATTTGCAATCTAATTTGCCAGGCCAAAAGACAGGCTGAATGACCTAATTCTCGATATACTACAGGACCAAGGTGTCGCAGGTGGAGTGAGGCTGCACTTCACTCATAAGAGAGAAGCAAAAATACACTTTATTGATAGAAAACAGTGAATTTAAAGTGTGTTAACAAAGTACAATGGTAAATGCGACCGTGATTTAACAAGATTCGATGGCAAGGTACACTTGATTATTTACTGCATAGGGGACAGGGTCAGACAAAACTGTCAGGGAGACCCTCCCATTGAGTCATGAGGTTCAGAAAGGACCCCCTTGCTTTCTAAAATGGATCCAATCCTAGTCCCAAACTTGGTCAACGGTTTATGTCTAAAGGATTATATACGCGCAATCAATCCTTTATATCACTTAGCTAAGATTTCAAAGTTTAGCATGCTATTAGTCACTTAACGAGGATCTGTTGCGGCAAGGAATCTCTCAACGTCGAGGAGTAACCTTGAGAGGCGTCCCTACTCATGGGGAGACCCTGGCGTGCAGCCCGCTGCCGTGCAGGAGAGCTCAACGGGCCCTGGGCTGTCCGCTATTTATAGAGTAAGATGATTGACTTATAGTCATATCTGCATATCAGCAAGTCGTTTGAGTCACTGCTGCAGGCAGCCCTTGGTTGCCATCCATTCCCAAAGTCCATCATAAGCTGGATGCAGCCACAACGACCCCCACTGGCGGTCATTGCTTACGTGGGGCAGGGGGAGCACACCGCCACACAAGGTGAAGTACAAATCGTTGTAGAGGATCCAATAATTCTGTTTCAATGGATCAGCTTCTCAGGCAGTTATCCTTCGGTTGAGACTTTTCAGAGAAGTAAAGTAAACTAGGTTGAAAACAAAATGCTACTTCCTAAAATGTGGATTTCACAATGTATTTTTGGTCTGATAGGAGCTTGGTAGCTTTTTTCTGTCTGCTTGAGGCCTCCTGAGCTGCGTGTACAGTATTCTCTCAAAGCTCGGTTCTTTGAGGCTCTGAGAATAAAATACTGCAGTTTCTCCCATTGACTGACTGAAATAAAACAACCTATGATGCATGAACAAGTCTAAATGAAATAATAATATCCTTAGCAGTGAAGATCAGATTGGTAATACAGTAATTGGGCAGATTTATTGCCATCTCCTTGGACTAGCCTGCTGAAACAGCCTGCTATTTTATTTAATCTCATATCAGAGGAATTACTGGCTGGTAATCCATCGTTAAACATCATTTAGAATGATGGATGAAAATGTCAGCTTTTCCAGCATAATCAATCCATATCTCATTAGCACATATTATTTATGATTCTTATAATGGGACCTGCAGGCGTTTCTAGGGGGAAATGGAGACATCAGCTGTTGTTGAAATGAGATGAGATATACTGCATCTTAGGAGTTAATAACCGCATATAAAAAAATACTTGCCCACAGTATTGATTGTCCCTTGCCATTTTACAAAGGATTCGAGTGCTTTGGCTTTCCCTCTTGCTGGGTATAGCAGCTCTTCCTTCTATGCACTTTGTTGCTAATAATTCAATGAGAAAAATATTAAAAAGCATATAAGAAAGACCATTATACAAATTATTTCTAAGACACAGTGTGGGGAAGAGCATTTGAATATAAAGTAATAAGAAACACTTTACTGCTCTGTTGCTGTTTGCTAAGGGCTTTGGGCACTTTTTTCCCCCTCAGTCCCTATGTAGACAAATTGATACATTTCTCCAACTGCAGTGCAGTTGCATTTTAAAGATACTTTCTACTGTATGCTGCCTCAAAGATGAATGAAAAGCAAACCATGATTCATGGACTTAATGCAGTTGATGGTCCAGCAGTAGTCGTGGTCGCAATGTCAACTGTTGCCTCAGTTAAACTACATTTGAGAATCATTTTATGCTTCAGCTCATAAACATCAATAAAGGAAAATGAGTAGTAAATGACTGTCTAGAGTACAAAAGACCAACTCATATTTCAGATGAAAATAAGGCTTTGATTTGCCTGTGGAATTCCCATTAACTGCACCACTGGCAGAAGGGAGTTGGATCAATAGTTGGCTGGCTGCAGAAAACAGTTCTGTCCATTCAGCAGGCAATGCAAAAGAAAAACTGTCATAGTGTGATCTTTATCAGGTTATCTTCATTACACCAGACCAATGATATATGTATATGCTTTGAGTGCTGCAGGCAGCCCTTGGTTGCCATCCATTCCCAAAGTCCATCATAAGCTGGATGCAGCCACAACGACCCCCACTGGCGGTCATTGCTTACGTGGGGCAGGGGGAGCACACCGCCACACAAGGTGAAGTACAAATCGTTGTAGAGGATCCAATAATTCTGTTTCAATGGATCAGCTTCTCAGGCAGTTATCCTTCGGTTGAGACTTTTCAGAGAAGTAAAGTAAACTCGGTTGAAAACAAAATGCTACTTCCTAAAATGTGGATTTCACAATGTATTTTTGGTCTGATAGGAGCTTGGTAGCTTTTTTCTGTCTGCTTGAGGCCTCCTGAGCTGCGTGTACAGTATTCTCTCAAAGCTCGGTTCTTTGAGGCTCTGAGAATAAAATACTGCAGTTTCTCCCATTGACTGACTGAAATAAAACAACCTATGATGCATGAACAAGTCTAAATGAAATAATAATATCCTTAGCAGTGAAGATCAGATTGGTAATACAGTAATTGGGCAGATTTATTGCCATCTCCTTGGACTAGCCTGCTGAAACAGCCTGCTATTTTATTTAATCTCATATCAGAGGAATTACTGGCTGGTAATCCATCGTTAAACATCATTTAGAATGATGGATGAAAATGTCAGCTTTTCCAGCATAATCAATCCATATCTCATTAGCACATATTATTTATGATTCTTATAATGGGACCTGCAGGCGTTTCTAGGGGGAAATGGAGACATCAGCTGTTGTTGAAATGAGATGAGATATACTGCATCTTAGGAGTTAATAACCGCATATAAAAAAATACTTGCCCACAGTATTGATTGTCCCTTGCCATTTTACAAAGGATTCGAGTGCTTTGGCTTTCCCTCTTGCTGGGTATAGCAGCTCTTCCTTCTATGCACTTTGTTGCTAATAATTCAATGAGAAAAATATTAAAAAGCATATAAGAAAGACCATTATACAAATTATTTCTAAGACACAGTGTGGGGAAGAGCATTTGAATATAAAGTAATAAGAAACACTTTACTGCTCTGTTGCTGTTTGCTAAGGGCTTTGGGCACTTTTTTCCCCCTCAGTCCCTATGTAGACAAATTGATACATTTCTCCAACTGCAGTGCAGTTGCATTTTAAAGATACTTTCTACTGTATGCTGCCTCAAAGATGAATGAAAAGCAAACCATGATTCATGGACTTAATGCAGTTGATGGTCCAGCAGTAGTCGTGGTCGCAATGTCAACTGTTGCCTCAGTTAAACTACATTTGAGAATCATTTTATGCTTCAGCTCATAAACATCAATAAAGGAAAATGAGTAGTAAATGACTGTCTAGAGTACAAAAGACCAACTCATATTTCAGATGAAAATAAGGCTTTGATTTGCCTGTGGAATTCCCATTAACTGCACCACTGGCAGAAGGGAGTTGGATCAATAGTTGGCTGGCTGCAGAAAACAGTTCTGTCCATTCAGCAGGCAATGCAAAAGCAAAACTGTCATAGTGTGATCTTTATCAGGTTATCTTCATTACACCAGACCAATGATATATGTATATGCTGGTCAGCGAGGGGTGCTTCGAATTCCTGGTCCTATTTGTGCTCTGAGCACAACGTGCTCACAAATTACTTGTTTATAGCCCTGAAACACCTTCAGTGTTAATCTCTCTTATTCTTTTTATAGATAATCCATAATGGGGAACTTTCTCCTAAGACCACTTCACTCACTCAATTTTTTAAGAAAGGGCCGTATCAAAACTTATCTCTCTTCCTGCTTAAGAAAGATCTGCTAGCACTTTTTGTTGTTGTTGTTGTTGAAGCTTGACTGAAAGATTTACTGCGTATCCTTCAGTAAGTGCTTGGAGGGTATTTCTACTTTATTACAAACATTTCTGGGCTTATTTGGTCAAAGACAACTGCTGGCTGTGAAGGAAAAACAAACATTCGCTACGAGCTGTTAGCTTTCCAGGCGGCAGCTTGTACGTATGGCGAACGATACATAAACCACAGTGATCTCGTATTTTTCCCCCCCCTAGACCTGCAAAGCAGAGATATTTTACTTCTTTTCAGTGTTCTGTAATTCATACATCTTCACCTTAGTGTGTGTGAGGTGAGGGTATGCACAAGACAGCAATTCTGGCTTGGTTGGTGCATGGTTCTTGGAAGATAGGTTTTCAGAGCACAGCACAGATTTTAAAAATGTTGCTACTTACAAATCTAAAATAGGAGGAAAAAAATCACTTCTTCATGCAATGATAACATAAATTACATTATCAAATCCTCTAGCCTAATCCTAAAAGTAACCACATCATTTTTACACTTATTCAGAACTCTATCCATGAGCTACTACAAAACTGGTTTTGCAGAACGTACCTCTCTAGAAATTGCAACCATGTTGTCTTCAGATTAAAGAAAGGTACATTTTATGGCAGCTAAAGGAGTCACACATTGGAAGATGGAAAAGATGTCTAACTATGAACTGTTTACAGTTTTAAAATTGCAGAAAACAAATATTTTCATATTACTAAAATATTATCAATATTTTAATATCATTATAGCCCCAGAAGTTTTAAATTACGTAAATCTTCCCATATATTATTATTATTGCAGTACATTTCAACGTAGTGAAATCTCAGTTTTCCCTAACAGAATGTGGAGATTTGGTAGAAGAATGTCTACCCAGCTGAAGTTATCTGTGATAACACTACTGCAGAGAACGATGTAGTCTAACGTATAGCAAAAGGACTGCTTTTTGTATATGCTTACACTGATAAAGAGATAATATTTTGAGCAAACTTCCAGACTGGAAAAAAAGTTCATAGATATATTAACACATTTGACTGTAGCTGAAGACTCCTACAAAATTAACTTTTTAAAGATAGTATTTCACTTTCTGTCCAAATCTCAGCAGTGAAGTCCAGAACAGAAATGGGGATATATATTATCAAAAAATGATTGTCCTGGTTTTGGCAGGGATAGAATTAATTTCCTTCCTAGGAGCTGGTACAGTGCTGTGTTTTGGATGTAGGAGGAGAACAAAGTTGATAGCACACCGATGTTTTAGTTGTTGCTAAGCAGAGCTTACGCTACCCAAGGACTTCTCAGCTCCCCATGCTCTACTGACTGAGAAGGCTGGAGGTGCAGGAGGAGCTGGGAGGGGGCACAGCCAGGACAGCTGACCCAAACTGGCC
>NW_008795036.1:2361406-2363038 GCF_000699145.1 Aptenodytes forsteri
TTGTCTCCCCCATCCCATCTGGGGTGTGTGGGGGGAGTGCGCGAGCGGCTGTGTGGTGCTCAGTTGCTGACTGAGGTTAAACCATGACAATGATGGAAGTCAGAAAACAGTGTTGGTTTCTCTGAATAAACCAGAAAATGCACACATATCTGGTTTAGTGCCTATCTCTAAAATGCATGCATACATCACAAAAAGTCTGAAAGTGACATTTGGAGAATTTTCCTTAGTCATCCTTCTCAGGCGAGGGAAAACAGAATAAAAGGTTGTATCTTATGTTCTCTCTCAAACAATCACAGTTTTCTGAAAAAAAAATCCTTTAAGATTAATCCCTAAGGATTTCTTCAATCAGCTTTATGGCAACAATGGGACAGATACTGCCCTTGGCAGCCCATAGATGGTTGTAAAAATATTAGATGAGGCCATCTTGCTTAGCCAGCCCTTTTCAGTAAGGCTACCGCTGGGGCCTATTTGCTCTTCATATCAGTTAAGAAATATATCAGCAAGAGGAGACGCACAGTCTGCCTTTTCTAGCAATCAGAATATTTTTCCACAAATACTCAGATTTTTTTAAAAGGAATGTTTTTCATTTCTCTTGAGTTTAATTTTGACAATATTGTAAAGACTTCTAAGCAACCTGATGATTCGGTAAAGTTGTTCCTGGCTCTTTAGCACTATTGTGCTTTGCCAGCAAATGAATCGCTTTCACGAAATATGCAATTCAACTTAAAAAAAACATGGAATAATTTTAGTCTGATCCTTTCAGTTGATTTTTGTTTTATTAGTCTAAGCGCAGGGCAAATAAAGAAGCACCAGCAGGGTCTTGCTTTTCGAAAGAGAAATCTGGGCAGCACCGATCACAGTGAGACAATCATTAAAGCCAAATTTAATTCTGCCGCAAAGAAGGGCAAGGTTTTAAATCGCTACAAATTGAAAACATATGACAATCAAAAACTATGTCTGAAATGAGAAAAAAATGTTGAGAATTAGCAGGCATCAATGGCCTTTTTTAGTATGCTAATATTTCACTTCTAGTGAATGAGAATTATCTGTTTAGGTAACTGAAATGCATTCTTGAGAAAAGATGGTGCTGAGAAAGAGAAGTTTTCATGTTTGTTGTTATGAAATTAGGTATAAGCTCCAAAGAGAGCCACCAGATAGGTTTTTTTTATAGCCCTAAAAAAGTGAAAAGTCAGAACTTGAAAAAGGGCCACTGAAAAAAAGCAAAGAAGAGGTGGGACAGAGGATCCAAGGAGCAGAGAGGTTGCAACATGTTTGGGGTGAGGGTGGGGTTCTGCCAGATGCGATTAGATAATGTATTATTCCTCTGCGGGATGTTATTCTGCGATAATACTTCAGGGCATTGCTATTTTTCATAATGTGCTATGTGGCTTATAATTAATGCTAGGTTACTACTTTATCATTAGACTAAAGAAATAAAGGCATGTCTACCTTCTTTTATAGTAACGGCTGATGCTTTGATTAACTTTTGAAGAAGTTTTGGGCCCCTCACTACAAGAAGGACATTGAGGTGCTGGAGCGTGTCCAGAGAAGGGCAACGAGGCTGGTGAGGGGTCTGGAGAACAAGTCTTCTGAGGAGCGGCTGAGGGAACTGGGGTTGTTTAGCCTGGAGAA
>NW_008795036.1:2370685-2372075 GCF_000699145.1 Aptenodytes forsteri
AGAGAGGGACAGAGCGGCAGAGAGGGGTGGGGCAGGGTGGTGGGGTGCCCGGAGAGGGACGGGAGACGGACAGAGGATGGGAGATGGACAGAGGTGTTACCGTAAGTCGGCAGATGAAAAACTCTCTAAGACTCAATTTGGAGTTTTAGAAAGCAGGCATTCTTTATTGCGGCGCCGGACGCACAGGGGATCACTCCACCTAATGTGCGCGCCGAGCTGCTTAACTATAGGAGTTAAGTACAGTCAAAATATACATATTCATTAGTTTTCCGAGGCATGATTAACATATTAATGTTAGTTCATTAACATATGTAAAAGTCTTTACACATGCGCTCTTATGTCCATTGATGGTCTTTCAGGGTCCTCTGGTGGTCGTCGATAGTCTTCCTCACCGTGACCGCTAGTTGAACTCAGTTCTTGCGCATGCACAGTTCGTTCTTTGGCTCGGTTTGCACACTTTTACCTTCACAAACTAGCTGTCTTCAGCATCACTTTCTTATCTACAAAGTTTCAAGGTCTTCTGTCCTACTGAATGTTTAGCTTATCTATTCAGAGAGTATACCCCTACTGCACAGAGTAAACCCCTACTGAATGTTTGGCTTATCTATTCAGAGAATATGTCAAGCTTGGCTACATTATGTCCAGTGAAGAGAACCAGATGTCTCTTCGATATTCCTTTGTACTCGGTATCATTACAAATAAACATTCTAAGTAAAAATATTAAATATAAGTGCTTACGACCCTTTACTCTCTCTATAAATTAGCTTCTGGCTTCTTTTGCTAGGAAGAAGCCATCCCTTTTTGCACTTAGTGGGTATATGTAGTTTGTTATATTGAATGAAAGCACCAGTATGCACTGTTTTATGCTAGGAGCTATCAATAGTATGTACTTAATAGATTGTATTGAATGAAAGACTTCATAAATCAGTTATACAAGGGATCATACAATGCTTTTAGTGAATTTCCAGAGAGTCAGAAAACCTATAAATCAATGTATTTTTGATTAATCAACTCACAGTGTCAATGTTTTTAATTAATTCTATTTGCCTGTACAAGTTTACAGTAATGATGTGTTTTTAACGTTTCTTTGAAAACGTCAGAATTACCTCTCTTATCTGCATAATGGTGAAAGGTAACTATTAGCGATACTGTGCATCCACAATGTGCCAAGCTAGTTTGATTTAAAGCGGAAGGCTCTGGAACTGAATTGTGAGAGTAAGGGGAGATTAAGACACCAGAGTACGCTGAAGGATGATTTCTACAGAGTAAATTATGCTGGGTAGACTTTTCAGATCATTACCAGCCACAATTTGAGGAATATCATTCTTAACTGTGGTGGGTTGACCCTGGCTGGATGCCAGGTGCCCACCAAGCCACTCTATCACTCCCC
>NW_008795036.1:2372502-2426175 GCF_000699145.1 Aptenodytes forsteri
GACCCAAACTGGCCCAAGGGACATTCCATACCATGTGACGTCATGCTCAGTACATAAACTGGGGAAAGCTGGCCGGGGGGGGCCGCTGCTCGGGGACTGGCTGGGCATCGGTCGGTGGGTGGTGAGGAACTGCATCGTGCATCACTTACTTTGTATATTCTTTTATCATTATTGTTACTATTATTATTATTTGCCTTTCCTTTTCTGTCCTATTAAACTGTCTTTATCTCAACCCACAAATTTTACTTTTTTTGTCCCGATTCTCTCCCCCATCCCACTGGGGCGGGGGGAGCGAGTGAACGGCTGTGTGGTGTTTAGCTGCCTGCTGGGTTAAACCACAACAAGACATCATATGGTATGGAATATCCCTTCGGTCAGCGTGGGTCAGCTGTCCTGGGTATGTCCCCTCACAAGATCTTGCCCACCCCCAGCCTCCTGGCCTTTGGGGGTGAGGGGGGAATGTTGGAGAGACAGCCTTGGTGCTGTGCAAGCACTGCTCAGCAGTAGCCAAAACACTGGTGTGTTACCAACACCTTTCTAGCTACCAATACAAAGCACAGCACTGAGGGCTGCTGTGGGGAAAATTAACTCCATCTCAGCCAGATCCAGTACAATAAGCATGGAAATGGAAGATAAGATGATATTTCTATCATAGCTTCTATGAACAAAATTCTTGAAACATTCTCATTTCTTGAATGGTTTTGTGGCATAAAAATGACTTTTTATCTTTATGTATACATTGCAGAATATTTGCTAATAGAAAGCCTTCATCAGTCTTTAACTATCTGCTGAATGCATCTACCAATTCCATTTTCCCTCAGAGAGCCATTTTAGAGGGTCAGGATATTTGTAGTTGAAGAGGAAGGAAACAGCAGTATCCAAATTCTCTAGCTCAACTCAGCACTGTAAGCAAAGGTAGCACCACTTTCACTTTGGTACACCATGACATCCATCTGCAAAGCATTGCTTTAAACAAATCTCCAAGAAAAGTCAACAAGTTCTGATTTTCACTAAACCAGCTTGTAAGTCTCTGCTTTAACACAGTGCACTACGATGAGCACATAGACCCCCTGCCTTTGACAGTTTTTAAGAAGCCTTTGCAATAATGAGTTATGGGAACCCACAAAATTAGGAGTTACAGATTTGAAGAGGAAGTTACAGACACCTCTGTAGCACTCTGTATGAAACCACTGTCGCCTGTACAGAACTAAAACACGCAGCTTCTCTTTCTGAAAATATTCTGGACGTTAAGAGCGCAATAAATGAAAACCTGACACTACGTAACTTAACAGAAGCCTTGCCATTAGCATAAATCTAGATGGGAATTCAACCCAGGTGATCTTCCTTACATCCAAGCATTTCCAAGAACAGGATATGGGGTAAGAGCTGTGTTACTCTCTCTCACTGTAATGTGGAACAAATACTTTTGGTTTCGGTCATAATCTTTAATGTAAGAAAGTCTCATGCGTACGTCATATGCTTCCAGTCTTCCAGGCGTTCAAAGTAAGTTTGAAGTATTGCTTTTCCATTCTTGCCTTTCAGAACCTGCTTGATAGTTACCAGGCGCTAAGACACTGGTAACACGGTCTTGCCAAGTTTATAAGATATTTAGAAAAATGCTTGTAATTGTAGCAGTTTAAAAGCCTTGACTGTTATTATAAGTAGCACTCTTGGACTAAATCTGGTAAGGCTTTTTCAAAATAAATATTTTGAGCAGGCCCTGTGGTGGAGTGCATCAGTCTGATTAATTTATGCAAGAATGAGACAGTCTTTTTAATTGATAGTGATTAGCAAACTTTCTAAATCTCTAAAACCTCAGCAGGCTTCAGCTTCCAATAAATACCAGTGTCTATTTTTACACCACAGCTGCCATTTAACAGCCTGAAGCTGCTGATGCTGCAAACACCAAAAAAGGGCTTTTATTTCACCTACAGAGCAGCAGTAGCGTCTCCCCACATCAGTTTTTATCTGACCTGCTCCAACCAGACAGCAAAACCTGAGAATTTTTATCAGAGCATTATCTAGAGATCAACAATTTACCTATTGCTACAATCCTGACCCAAACTTATCTTAAGATGGATGATTTAACCAGACAAGAAGTGAGGGTAAGTGAGTGGAAGTAAGTTTAACTTTATCCTTTTGTTTTCTACTGTCTGATTACGATTGCTGCTTGTTTAGTTTTTAAATTTCATTAAACACTGCCTGTGTAAGGTACAGCAACTTTACCAGTTTCCTGGCACAAACTCTGGAAATTTGAAAATTAAATATATACAAATTATGTGACAGCACTATGGTCTCAGCGGGAGCTCCTCTTTGCTAGGCTCTGTGTAAAGGCACTGGAATGCACAGGGGGGAACTGGTATGACACTTGGTGTAAAAGGCAGGAGAATTAGAGCTTTTTGGTTAAAGTACTTTCATATTCTGACCATAGCCTTGTCTCCTCATATCTGTTCCACATTGCCTCTTTTGCTGAGCAAACTTGGGTCATCATCAACCACATGAGCAGGGCTCTCTTCAGACCTGGATCAGGCTGCTCAGAGCCTTCTGCAGCTGTTTCGAATGGGACTGAGCTTCCAGTCTGCCTGGGCAAATTGTTCCACTGTGTAACCACTCTTAACATGGAGAAATTTTAGTTTAATCCAGGTGGAATTTCCCTTGCTGCAACTTGTGTCCATTGCTTGTCCTATGACTGTACAGCTGGTTTTGGCAAGGGATCCAGTTGGGATAAAAATAATCTCAATAAAAGCTAGAGTAGTAGCTTCCAAAGGAAGAAATCTGATAAAATTAAAGTGTGATAGACACTTCAAACTGGGTGATCTGACCTAATAAGTTATTAGCAAGGAACCATTACTCCTCATGCATTTTTTTATTGGTAAGGCATTGCCTTTTTGTCAAGATTAGTGGATTATAAAATATTTGTGCTACACAATATAAAGGATCCTACTTATTAATAAGTCTTTGGAAAGATATGCTAAAACTGAATTGCACTAAGAAGAAAAGTGCCAACGGAAAATTAGGCCTTATTAATGGGCACACATAAATAACCAGAAACAGAGGGAAAAGGACATCGTCTCCATTGATCATTTTGAGGATTAATTGCTGATACGCTCCAAGGACATGACATACCAACTATTACTGTTTTTACAAGGACCATTTCACAGAACATGAAATCCTTGTAACTATGAATGTGTATTGCAATTTATTGCCAGAAGATTATTACACTGTTCACATACCTCTAACTAGTCATTATAATTTTGAAGACTAGAAGATAGAGCTTAAAATGTAATATATAACAAAGGCTTGTTAAAGTCTGCCAGTAAGATAGATATATACATATTTTTTTACTGATATTCATGTACTCCGTCTTCTCTGCATGTTTACAGCGCAATGGCCCAGGACAAGCCACACTGAAAGTCAGGAGGTGGGCAACATCACTACTACTGTTTTCCAGGGGTTAGGGCCTTGGAGATGCAGGAAATTATTCTTCACATCTCATTCACATAATGGACAAAATGAGTAGAGTTATACAGTGAACAAGCGCTCTGGTCTTCTCCATTTGCCAACATATATAAGGTTTTCTTGGGTCTCTCAGCGCTGCTTCCAGGGTGCGTAGCTATGTTCTGGTTTTCACAGACTTATAGAAACTTTATTGCTACATTCTGGTTTTCACAGACTTATAGAAACTTTCAAAGGCTTTCACTATTGATCAGGAATGTAAATATGAAGCTTTATTGCTGAGTCTTTTAAACAATATATTAGAGAGAGTAAATAGAAAAATGATTTTGTTCACAAAGTCCTCTTTTCTGGGCAGAAGAAGAGAAAGACAATCCATTCATTAGAAATATCCTTGTAAGAATGATATCTTACAGTGGTCTTTTTAAACCGAGTGCGAGGTGCATCAGGGCTTCTGTATTTGGGTAGTTGTGGTTCTTTGATCTTACAGCTATATTTAGCAGACTGAAGAGAGAGCAAAATAAAATTTGAGAGATGATGCTGATGCACAGTAGCAATTACTAAAGAAAGCACAGTTCTTCTAAACAAAAAGAAGTCTGGAGTCTACTCTCATGACCTTAGGGAGCAGATTATTGTAATGCAGATTTTCTGCAGAATCTCAAGATTTCTCTCTTCTGCAGGCTCCACTGTAATTAGACAAAACCAAAGGGGAGTGCTTTAAAGCTTGAGAGGAAAGCCGTCACCTGAAGTCTGCATGCCTACAAGAGAATAAATAACGGCCTGCATAGGAAGAAAATGTTTCATCATCAAGTTGGTTATATTAGCGGGTGAAAGATTCTTGTAAAGTGCTTGGAGAGTTCAAAGCCATATTCTCCAGTGCTGTATTTGGTGAGCTGCAGAATCTTTATGTGTTATCACTGGATAAGCTGAACTCAAAACCCGTTTGCTAATCAACTGCTTAAAATTAGTTGGGGTTGTTGCAGTTGCTTTTCAGGTTTCTCGTGGCAGCAGGGCAGCTGCATGGAGCTGGTCGGTGCCACACACCCCTCACAAGGCAGTTAGCAAAGAAGGGTCTGAAAAACCCGTTCACATCCCTAAAGGATATTACTCTTGAGTTAATGACAACTTCACTTTCACCTGCAAAGTTGAACTTATAATTGTCTATAAATGTCATTCAGTGTGCCCAAAACGTATTATTTCTTTCTCTTTTCAGTTTGTGAGAAGATAGCAAACTTATGCCCCATACAAGTCATCTGAAGTACATCTAAGTCCATCTAGGAAAAAAACTTTGTTGATACTACTTCAGCTCTGCCTCATTCCTATAGCTTGCAATACTCATAACATAAAACCATATAAAAGAATACCACGTCCGAGTTATTGCTATGTCTTTTGCCCTCTAGTGGCTAGGATAAGAAAAAACCATGAAGCTGTGAGATGCTTCATGAGCTGATGCTTGTATCTGAAGCATTACTGTCCCCAGAACAGCTACTTAAAAAACCCTATATTGCCGAATTCTGATTTGCACATGAATGTTAATATAATCAGAAGGGGAAGCTATTAATTGGAAAAAAAAGTGCAGAAGTAGTAAGCAATAGGGACAATGGTTCTGTTTAACTTTGTTTAGTACAAAAGATACAACATGACAACAAAATTCAAATTCTATTTGTGTACATGACGCAGTCAAGGGTAATTTGTCTTTCACAGGTTAACTCCTTTAGTCTGTTCCACATGGATCAGGACTTTGGATTTTGGCATGGTAGAAGAGTTTCCAAAAATGTGAGTAGTTCCGAGTTTAAATCTTGAGTTGTCCCTGGTTTTATGATGGATTGACTGCTGATGCTCTTTCAAATCCATTTTGGTTTCAATTTGTATGCTTCAAACAGAGATGAGCAGTTTAATTTCAAAAATGCCTACAAGAACTTGCAATTGCAGAGAAAACACATTTTAAAAGAAACACAAGATACCCAGCCTGATAATACTTCACAGACTGCATCACTTCTCTATTTTGTAAAAGGCACTGTCCCTTACAACTCTTGCTTCATACTGCTCAGTTTTGGTATACAGCTGCCCACTCTCTAAATAATGTTCTCTCCTCTCCCTACTCATTCAGAAATAATTGCCAACATTAAGAAACTGGGTTGTTTATCATGCAGGCTTTATAAACCCACCTCATTATCCTCCCATATTGTTCTACAATTCCCAAGTCCTAAATTGCATTAGTATCCACTGATCATAAATCCTAGTGTCTGTCACAAGCTGCTCCATTAAAGAGGAGGCACAACAAGATTCAGAAAGACTTAGAAGAGAAAAACAAAGAGAAAACCTCATGTTGTTGCTAACAATCAGAAAAATATTACCTGATTTATATCTGGTGGCACCAACCACATTCCTAGCAGAAAAAGTGGAATATCATGAAACTTCAAGTTCCACTAGTGAACAATGTTGACGACAATTTTAAACATGAGAAGTGCCCACTGGACATAAATCCCAGCTACTTCCCAAACCACAGGTTCTTTGCATGGGTTAAACCTGAGCTGCTACTCCATGCTACAGTTTGTACTACTGCTGTTTTCGCTACTCTGGCTCCTTACTTTTCACAAGTGTCAATTTGGTTACTTACAGAAGTGTATGACTTACATAACGGTGTTGTTTTTTAGTTTTTTTTTGCCTTTTTGGTCATGTTTATTAATATGGACCCTTATCTGTGCTTTGTGTGACAGTTTTGTAGAACATTAATTGGGATTTCTGATCTAATATTAAAACACCTACCTATTTTGTACATGTGAAGTAAAGTTTCGTGTTATTTGTGCTTTTAGATATAAGCCAGTTTTGCTGCTTCTTATCCTTACAAGCTTAAAGTACCTGCCAATCATTCCACATTTTTTGTACATCTTACTCCTGCCAAGGGCTCTTGTCCTCGTAACACCATCCTCATAACCTTAGGCTCAGCAGCATTCAGAACAAAGGCAGCCCTAGAGCTCGAAGTGCTGTCTTCCAGAAGAAAAGGCATAAGGAAGGGGGATTGCTCTAGAATATGTTGTCCTCCTAAACCACATGATGCATTCAAAGAATTAAATTTTCAACAAGTCATGTGCTGACAGCCTCTCTGCAAGTGCTACTCCCCCAGCTAAAGTTTCTTGTGGTTCCACAAACATTTATAGCACAGGGCTTTGTTATGGAAAGATGCTACATGGAAGCATTTCTGTTTGTCTCTATCTGCCAATGTTTGTTCTCACTGAACAAGGTCAGAGTTAACATCGGGACACCAATATCTGGAAAAAGTACACTAACAAGACAAGCATGGACTTGGTGTCATTGAGTTCCTTGATCCCTTTCCTATTATCTCAAATGGTCCTTCTTTATGGGTGAATACTATGCCAAGTGACAATTACATCCTGAATTGCTGTCTTCTGAAGTGAA
Organism: Aptenodytes forsteri; assembly: GCF_000699145.1. Lineage (NCBI taxonomy): Eukaryota > Metazoa > Chordata > Aves > Sphenisciformes > Spheniscidae > Aptenodytes > Aptenodytes forsteri. Next base: position 2,379,376 of record NW_008795036.1, read on the forward strand.
AACGGAGCAGGCTTTACGCCATCTAAGAAACACCATATGCAGTCCGTTTTGTGAAATGTCTTCTGCTTACGCAAGGTCGGGTACAAGAGGTGCTGTTTGATCAAAGTGGTCCTGCTGTGTAAGATACCTCCCCGTGCATGGATAGAAGACAGGACTGCAATTTTACCAATTATTAAGCATTAATAGAAAGTCTACTTGATTAGAAGTGAGACTCCTTCATTATACATGACCATTACAGTTTATAGAGGTTTTTTTAGTTCCTTCCTTCAACTTGATTTCTCCGACGATATAATGCAAATGAGTACTCTGACTGCTCCATGACAGTTACCTTCTTCCCCAGTCATCGTCCTGGCCTGACCTTGACCTATAGGTAGACTTTGGCATTTAATGGTAATGATGTGGTTTGTGGTAGCAGTAACTGCAAAACAGGACCTTCCCAGTGGCCTCAAGCCAGAGTTTTACTTGTCCGCTAACGGTTAGAACGGTAATGGCAATAGATATGGGTGAAAAAATCTGAGATTTCGCATTTCTGTTAGCTTGAAATAAGAAGAAAAATCTATGCTACAAGTATCTGTGATCTTGCAAAGTTTCTTTGATTCTGCAAAGCATGCCTTTGCGAAATTACAGTAAAAACATATTCAAATATTTTTGTCCACATATGTAGCATCCATTAATGTCTCAATTGTGTAAATATGGAAAACATTGTTTGTAGGAAAAAAAAATCGTAAGTTCATATTGTTCTTTTCCCCAACATCATTTTACTAAAAGAAACTCTTTATGCAAAGCGAAGAGTAAAATTTTGCCATAGGTATGATCATCCACTGAAGTAGGCAGAGTGATAAAAGGAAAAATCAAGGGCAGACTTTGACCTGTCTGTACAACAGCTTTTCTTCTGGCAAGCCGATAAAGTGAAGTATGTAGTCAGTTATCGTCAAAGTATACCCTTCGCTCTGCGTGATGTCTCACATAGTTTTCCAGGTAAGAAAAGTCGTAAGGCTCTGGTACACTTGATCATTTTGACCACACAAGCTTTGATTGTTGGTATGCTGGTGCAACTTGATACTTTTGGTAAGCTTTTGGTACGTGAGTGTAGTAACCTCACTTTCCACATTGAAGTTTGTGATCTGTTCATCATTTCCCAATCAAAAATTTGTCATCACTAAGTAGCTAGCATGCAGGTGATTCCAGTCTTAGGCCTTAGTCGGTCAAATGAGATCCACCACTGTTTTAATACACTGAAATAATTGATGACAATACTGGCATGATAAAACATGAGGCTGCCTGGAAGGATTGGTGAACACCATCTGCCTGTTCTCAGCCAGTACGGTACTACTGCATGGGTACCCTGGAGGCTTGAAGTCAGCAAAAAAAAATTTAACTTGGAAACGAATCTTAGAAATCAGAAGCTTGCTTTATTTAAGACAAGGCTTTACTTACCCATCAGAACGTCGTGCTTTCCACCCAAACATTCGCATGAAATGTAAAGTACATTCTGGATCCCCACTGCATCAATACCATTTTGATTTATTATCTTTTATGATCTTTTATGGTTACAAGTCACTACCTGCTGGATCTCCCCTTTGTTAAACGGTTCATCTGTATGGTTCCCGCACATGAATTATATCTAAGAACAGATATTACCCCTCTAAAGGGATATTCTAAAACAAGCGAACATGCGCCCTCATGCTTATCGAAACCCAGAGTATTAACCTGGAGGAGTTACACCAGCACCTGTATTCCAGCGCATACTCTTTGGCTACAAGAGTATGTTGGTCACCTTCCCATTTAGGAAGTCCACTTGTGATGGACTCGTACCTACCATGCATCCTTTAATTTGAAAAATACCTCTTTTGACTTCAGAGGGAGTTGTCCCCTGAATAAAAGCATGAAGATCAGACCAGTAAAGTCTAGGAAATATGAAACACAACACTGAGCCTCCTATGAGGTCCCAGCATAACAGAGTATCTAGCATTAATTAGTACTGCCTGTGTAGTAGACCAAATAAAAAATCAAAACAAAGGCGGCAGAGTCAATTTAAATAAATTCTCAGATAATATTTATCCTTTTGGAAAAGAAATGTATGTCAGCCAATATATGTTATTCAACTCAATATGAAAAGTTTTGTTTGGTTTTGGCTTATTCCTTTCACTTATTTTAGCAACAAAGATATACAATGTAATTCTTTAAAGTTACATGTAGAAGTCAAACAAAATATTTGGACATTATTTTCTACTTCAGCTGAAAGTATTTCCAGTTTGGTAAACACTTTTCAACAGTTTTCCATTTCCTCAAAATCTTTATTTCCCTTGGTAAATAAACTGGTTATCCACACATTTCTGCCCAACTCCAAGTTGTACCATCAACCCAAGTAATAAATATGCAGGTTATTTTGTTCTTAGAACACTAATGAATTCAAATAAGAAACATGATCAGAAAATAAAAGTCTTATTTGATATTAAAAACAGCGCAGCGTTTCACTTAAAGGATTTTACAGTCAGAATGCTCTGCTTCCTTGCCAAGAAAATGTACCTTGACTTTCTAAATACGCTGTCATATCTCAGCAGGCTAAAACCAGTGAAACAAATCACACAACCACATACGTGATCTTTGAGATGTGTTCCTCAGTGCTGCTGTGTTGCTTATTTTCAGCAAATTGGCTGTTGAGAACAATTGCACTGCAGGCTCGACATTTTGTAATATTGCTCCATGATTCTGCTAAACGGGAACAAGTAGAAGCCAAGAAAATTACCTGGCTGGTTCAGAACTGGTGGCTGAGGTGACGTAGTTGAACGACTGGTGCTAGAAACTGTTTCATTCTGATAACAAACTTTGTTCTAAAATGTAAACAGCAGGCAGATGGAAACCAAGTCTTGCTTTACCTGCTAGGGAGCGTTAAGAGCATTACAGAAATATCTAAGAACCTGGCAGCTATGGGAAAAAGCAAAGAAACAAGGGACAACACTAAGACCGTGGCTGTTGTGTGATTAATTACTCATAAAGGCTGAAAAGACACAAGTGGATGAAGACTACAACAGATGAAGAAGCTAAAATACTTTTTTGTTGTAGATTTTATTCCTCACTCTAATTATAACGAGTAAGGGAGTGGTTAATGCTGCAAAGCAATGACTGACTTTGAGTGTTGACAAAATATCAGCATGTGAATCCCTAAATCTGTCAGTGAAGGACATGGATAGGTACAAGGTATTGAATTGATTGAAATAATAAAAATATAATAAAACTAAAAAACGTGATTCAAAACTAAATATGTGATAATACACAGTTTTATTACAATGTGCTTTTGAATAGACCTTCTCATGGCTCATCTCTGCTCCATAGCAGGTTCATTGGATTAGTTGGGGAGACTTTCATATACGCTGCAGGATCTATGTTTCACTGCATGAATTTCATAGGATATTGGCAAGTAACAATTAAGGAACTAGTACTATATTTGGGGTAAGAAGACTCATTTTTATAGAGTTTACTTAAGGCCAGACTTTATAGAACATTTCTTAAAAGCCTATGCCGCAAAAGATGAATCAACAAAATTCTAATTTCTTTAGCTAAAAGCTTTGTGATTCTTTAAATTAATTTTATCTGTCATCCTCAAATTACACAGATTTCTTCCCATTCTTTCCCTTTCCTTCCAGGATTAATTCCTGTTGCTCACCCACCTGGCCTTTTGTCTTTTCAAGACTCTTGCGGGACGTTTTCCTGGATGCTAATGAGCATCTCTGTTCCCTTTTATTCTTAGATCAGTAGAGTGATCTTTGACTAAAAGCCACCTTCAGGTTGTGCAATTCTATGACAGTTTATACTCTCTCAATACTGGTTGTTACTTTTTCCTGAAATTCATGAAACACGTTTGATGTTTTTGTCTTGTTTCATTTCATTTATTTATAGGCTCTAAGCTGTTTAATCTGTTCAGAATAAGTCTCACCCTAAAATAAACCTGGATATTGCCTACGTACCTGTTGCAGACAGTTATGAACTATGAAGATGTATGTTAGGACATTTAATGAAACTCTACACAGTGATCTGAAAATCACATCCTAGCAAATCCCTGTAAAATCTTGTGGTTTTTATTGGAAACTCAACAACGTCAACAGCTTGCTGAAATCTTAAAAAGAGTCACTACAGCTAGATCGTTATATGGCTACTCATTGCCTTAAAAAAATCTCTCTACTGTGTCTTTCCATAAGTAGCACTCAAAAAGCCTGTAACCTATTTTAAACTGTAGCTGTCTTTCTTCCATCTTGACTTGCCTTGCTTTTCCGCCTAAGCTGTAAACTCTTGGGACACGCTGTTTACAAAGTGCCCCAGCATAGGGTCCCAGCCCTCAGTACCAGAAACAACAACGTTCCAGAAATAACAAAAAAATGTTTAAAATATCGTTCTTCCTCTGGCTCTATGGTACACTTCAATTTCTCAAGTTATAGTACATACCACAATTATTACTTTGGTGCTCTTTAGAACCGTCAGCATTTAAAACCATTTTTGAGCGCAAGAAGCATGCGTAGTTTCAGTGACTTGTGACAAGAGAGCCAGGAACTGTTGGAGGTCCTGGGAAAACCAAAATGAATATTCATCCTTCCTCCCCACTGCCTTCCCTCAGGCATCACTTTCTTCCCCATCCCACGCCGTACCACTTCCAGTTGCCAGAGGTGCCTCCAGCCACCTGCGCCAACTGGGCTTGCTGGATTGCAGCAGGAAAGCTGCTTGCTGTCCCGGCTACTGTGCCTGCAGCAGGCCCTACAGATTGCTGTCGCTAGCTGACTATGAATATTTATCCATTTCTAGTGGCAGGGATTCATATCCTATAGGAATACAGCTGTATCCATACAGCACATTCTGGGAAATCTGAATAAACCCAAACCCTGTATTTCCTCAGCAAGAAAAAACAGAAGTGAAAGTGGCCACATAACACAGAAATAATGAATTATCTTGAGAATTTATGCATCTGTGCACAGAAACTGCCACATAACCAGTGCATAGAGATAATTAAAAATATTACTCACAGTCAGTCTTGGATATCTATACCTTGTAGGTATAAGTCACCTACAAGGGGATAGCTTCCCAGGAGCCCTGCTTCTGTAACACTTGCTGTAACAGAAATTTCCTCTGCATCCCTTAAAGGCCTAATCTGTGTGTAAGAAAATAATATCTTTCATACGTGCAGAGCTCTGACCTACCTTGAGGCTGTTTTCCAGGCGCAGGATGTTTGCGACTACACAAATTTGCACTGGTGATCTTTTAGCGCTGTACGTGGTCGTAGGTCTTTTTTAAGAGAATATTATCAGTTTGCTAAGTGAGAATGAGAAGAAATTTTGCGGGAGGAGGACATCTAGTGACCTGGTGTGTATTTACACGCCTAGCTGTTTCCTCGTCCAGCTGAGCCAGCCGGCTAGCCAGTTACAGGATTTTTTGAAGAGTAGGGAAGAGGCGGGCAGGGACGCAGTTTGCTTTGCTGTAAAGTAGTAGTCTTGGGGTTTTGATACGACAACATCCAAAACAACACCAGCAATTTAAACACAATTCTCAAATCAAGCTTTCTGAAATTAAATGTTGCAAAGATTTAGTGATTATTGCCACCCTTTTCAGCTACAGCTATGCCGTCTCCCAGTCTGTATTTTACTGACATTAATGACCATTTACACAATTCTTGCAGAGTAGCCATTAAAATCCTGATACGCTTAATTTCAAAAGCTTCCCATTGAACTACACAACTGCTCAGCATAGCAACATTGCTGAAATACAGTGATAGTTCTTTTAAAGTTCTTTTAAAAATACTTCTTTTTAAAAAATTCTTAAGAAAGCATGAATTATTACATCTCAGACTGATGGACACTAGAGCAGTTATTCAGCATTGTAACTCCCCTGAACTAGGTTTTATCAGAGAAACAGTGGAAATTTGTAACTATAAAAACCTCAGATAAATGCAGTAATGATCCATGACACACAATAGTCATTGTTCTTGACCTGCATATCACTTGGAGACAAAAATGCCAGATTTCACTAACATAAAATAAATATCAGTAACAAACGTGAAACCATTAACATCTCCATTTATACCATTTTCAGAGATATTAAAAAATCACATTCATATTTTTTAAAATAAGACAAAGTTATATAACTAGATGTTAAAATATTAAAATAATTAAGGAAAACAGTCAACTTGTTAACCACTGACAACAAAAAATATATTATAAAAATGTTGGTTTAAAAAGGACCTATTCTAAAAAGACATGCATTTGCTTATATATGCTTGTCTCTTGTTTTGTAGTGCAGGGGCTAAAACTAACTGCCCTAGTAAATCTGTAGGTGCACTCTGAACGTACTTTTTTCCTACTGTACTAGCAGCATGATTAACATGTCCCATAAAATCTCATTCCACGATTGATCCAGAAGGATTATCTCAGAAGGACATCGTCAAAAATGCACTTGCATTGCGGAGGAAATAGGAGTTGATCAGTGAGGTTGCTCTCTTCAACGAGATGCGTGACAAAGAAAACACCCGCAGCGGATGTAGCTTCTGATTTAGGCTTTTGCATGTGTGTGCATGGGAGAATATCTCTGTAGTTCGTATTATTGGCCTCTGATAGGCTGGATTTCTCCTGCACAACTTCAGCTTGGAAAAAAACCCCTGCGAATAACATGCAGCTTTCTGTGGCTGTGTTTGCACTGAACTGGTAACTGGCTGGGCTGAAGCTCCGTGTGTACGTTACAAGCAAACACCAATACAAGCGATTTTCAAAGTCACAGGGCACATCCAGAGGGGTTAAAAAATCTGTTCAAACCGTATTAAGAAATCACATCCCTGATTCTGGACTGAAACCTACCCATTCATACTAGAGCAAAACCCAAACTCAGAATGGACTTCTAAAAGAATAGCTTATATTGGTAAATCCAATATAGTGTGGAAATTCTAAATCTGCTTTGACTTTGAGAGGGATCAGTCCTGCCCTACATAATCTTAGACTTCTTTCACCGTATGATCCTTTTAGGTGGCATCCTCTCACCTTCCCCACAAATACAAATATTCCTCAGAAGATCTGATTTTTCTGGGAAGGTAACAGCAGATGATAGCAGATAATAGCGCAAAGCACTACTCAAGGCAGTTCTTTTTATCTCACTGCCTTCCCCATTACTGAAGTAATCCTAATTAGTGTAACCTCCTCTGTAAAACCACTGCTCTCTCCACTGAAACGTGTTCTTGAGGAGTGGAAGGAGCAGCAGAGATCCTCTCCTGCCCTCCCCTGCAAGAGCTTTGAGGCTCTGAAGGTGCTGACCCAGAGCCAGGAGCAGAGGATTTGGGGGAAGGCAAGTCCCAGCAGGGCTGAGCTGGTGAGGCTGCCCAGGAAAGGGCACAGCAGAGCACAAAACTGATGCTCTTATGACACTATGGAGTATTAATGACTAAGCTTGTGAATCAGTTTGCATTGCCTACATTTACCATGATGATAAAACAAATTAGTTTTTCAATGAGAATGTATGGAAATGGCAAACTTTGGAGGGTTTGGGTAGTAAAGTTTAATTTTCTTTCATTTTAGCCAACATAGCCCACTGAAGTTGGCAGCAGCAAGAATACTGAATAACTTTTTAAGGAAAAACAATGCTGGGTGCCTTTCAGCCTTATTACCATAACTTATTCTTAAACTCCATTGATTATTGAACTAAAAATTCCATTTCCCCTGCACATAGACAATTTCTTTCAGGGAGAGGGCAAGTTTCTTTGTCATGAAGGAAATTTTCATTCCAAAGTTTGTGAACAAAATTGGCATTGATATTGCTGTGATTATTCCAATCAAGCTTCTGATTTTTAATATTTTCAACCTGACAGATTTATTTCTTCTCAAATAAAGAAAAATCCTTCTCAGAATAAAAATATATAGCTTCCTTCCATTTCCTGATTCTGAAAATTACCAGGTGCCAAGCTGTGAACATAAGGAAATTGAAGACCCTTGAGGGTGACCTGAAGAACCACAACGGTGAGGAATTGTGATATAGTGGTTTAGGCAATTTCATTGCAGCTGCTTGGCACTAGAAAAATGAGAAATGGGTTTTCTGTTACTAAATATAATGGATTCCCTTTCTGTTCTGCCACAAATTGTCAAACTTCATTAATGAGAAGAAAGATGTGGTGCATGCACATATAAAGGGTAATATGAATATACATATTTAAAATGGAGAAATGTTGCATATTGCCACAGGAGGATTTTTTTCTCTGCATCAGATATTGCATAACTCTTCTAAATAAGATATTTCAAATTTAGCATATATAGCGATGCAACACAACTTCTATATCTTCAGAGCAATTTGCTATTATTTGCAAAAAATGGCTACATTTTCAAGTGCATAGATACAGCTCAGTGGCTCCATTTCAGGATAACATTTAAGCCACGTTTACTTTAAATCTGTGGGTATGCAATAGAGCAAGGCAACCACTTTTTGTTAGAATTAGGTTTAAATATCTTGCTGAATCAGAGCATAAAACACTTCATCATTTAATAGTAACATGACTTACACTTTTAATTCTCTTTGCGATTGTATTAAATTCAGTGTGGCTCAGTTTGATCTTGAGGACAGCAAAGGCTGTCGTTTATTGTTTTATGCAATATATGAATAAAAGTACTGTCAGTAAGAGATGGTCAGAGTTCTCTTGAAGATCACTGTAAAATACTGATAATTACCATTTCAGTTGGAGTTATGACAATAATAAAACTGGAGGAATCCACCTTGGGCAAATTTAGATTTATCCCCAGCCTTTAGCCTAGGCTTTTGTTGGTCAGACTGATCTGGGGATACAGTAGAGGTTACTGGAATCACCCAGGACCCTACACCTGCATATTCCATAGAGCTCTTTTAACCCAGCAGATGTCCTGAGGGACATTATGAGTTTACACACAGGATGAGTTCCCCTGTGACCCAAAAGCCTTTCTGGCACAAGACCCAATCTACATTTCCCAACTCTAGTGAGATCAAATTATACCTAAACTTTCCAGAACGTATAAGTAGTATTTAGACATTTAGTAAAGGTAAGACTTCTGCAACTACAGAAATGAAGTATATGTCATGCACTTTTATGGTCCTTGTTGGCAAGTGAAACACGATGGATTTCTTCTGTACAAAACTGAAGGAATGCTAGTAATCATCTCCCCTTCTCTTCTCTTCTCTTCTCTTCTCTTCTCTTCTCTTCTCTTCTCTTCTCTTTTCTCTTCTCTTCTCTTCTCTTCTCTCCTCTTCTCTTCTCTTCTCTTCTCTTTCCTCTCCTCTCCTTTTTCTCTTTTCTCTGCAGTTGCCTTAGAAGTGTCAAAAGGTACATCAGACCTGATCACTGAATATGCTCCAGCTCCACGGTCTCCCTCAGGGCTCCCAAGGTCCATCCATCCTCAGCCTACACATCCAGCCTTCCCTCTAGTGGAAACCAAGGCAGCAGAGAGATGGCGGGGGTAGTTCACATGCACACAGGTTTTAGCCATGTGCAAAGTCAGCACAACAGTATTCTGGTTTAAACAGAGTCAAAGAGTTTTTGCAAATGACTTATCCCTCCGAAAATTCACTCGAGTACTTCTTCCTCTGTTTATGCTTAGAGCATTGCTCTGTCCCACTTATGTAGAACGTGCTCGTTTCTGTTGCTTACTTAGCAGTCCTGAATTTGAGAGACAGACTGGAGAATTTGGTAAAATCTGAAGTTCTGGAAATTAAAACAGAAATGGAAATTTTTGCATATAATAATAAATAGGAAATCTAAATTTCAGTTCTGCAATAAAAGGTAATTCCATCTTCCTGGAGTTTGCAGGAGCCCATTGCTGTTCATGCCCATATTTGACCTTATAATGATGCTCTTTTAAGCAGAGCTTAAGGCTTAGTTATCTAAATACGTGTGCACGAAGTCAGAGCGTGTATGTCAGGTAGTCACACATAGTTAGCCATATCAGAGACTTCATCCAAACAAATGCAGTTGCACAAGACTGAGAAAGGGAGGTCCCCCAGTAAATCCCGTTCGAGTCACCAGTAATTTCACTAAAATTAACAGGACTAAAAAGTCTTTGAGTCAGAATCTGCCGAGGATAAAGCACATGTTCTTGGAGTGAGAGGTTTCTCGGTCCTCCCTGCAGAGACCCCTAGTGGAGAAAAAGCAGCAGGGCTTCAATTTCTTTGGAAACCACGAAATTGAATTTAATTTTTTTTAACCGATCTGGTAATCCATCAGCGCTCTAAACAGATCACCGCTTTTTCACGTAATGTGTTCAAGAGAGCAGTGAAGGAGAAGACAGGGCAGACTGCGCTGATCAGGCACAGGGCATGGCCAGACAAGTGAGCTGGCCAGCCAAGTATTGACACACAACCGGCCCTTTTAATCCCCTTACCCCTCTATTTTCCCCACACTTGTTCGTCCCCAAATCACCTAAATCCCTCCTTTCTCCCCACTTTGGTTTCTCCCCTAAACATCCCATAATAAGTCCTATGCTTATGCTCTTCCAAAATGCTCTTCCCCTGCATCCCATCAAGTGTCCCGCACCCCTAGGCAGCAGCCCCCCTCAGTCCAGAAGGTGCTCCAGGTTTGCCTTGCGGTGGTGGGTGTCACACCTGGACCCTGGGGCTGAGGCTGTCCTGGGACAGCCCTGCGAGTCCTCTGAGTCCTTGACTTGGATTCCTGCGTGCCTTGTGCCCCTGTGCTCCTCTGGGCTTGTGGAGGTGGGTGATGGCTCCTGCGACGGGCCTGGGAGCAGCCAGGGCAAGGTATTATTTGGGCTTCCCCAGCCGCCATTGTCTCTCCATGCTCCTTTGTGGGTGTGCACAGGAGCTTTTACCACATTATCTAAAAGGCAATACATTTATATTTTGATTATATTTAGAATGGCTTATGAATATGATGTCTCATTAATGTTTTTTTTTCAGAAGTATCAAAATAGATGTTGTCAAAATTTCCCTCACTTAAAAAAAATTTCTACATTAAAGTAAAATAAAAGTTTATTTTGAATTTGTTAAAAATAAAAATTAACTTCAGTTAAACTATTCCACATTTCCTAAATGGACTATTTTGCTTATTTAAAAATACCTTGTTCAAAACAAATACCTTGGTTGGAAACTTAGCAGATATGCAAGTCTGAAAATACCCCATTATATCCATTCCCCATCCCCTTCCATTTTCCTTGATTTTTTTTTTCTTTCAAGCAAGTAAACCGAGTGTAGGAGTTGTTTGCAGAACATTGCCTTCAATATTTGGCGGGAGAAGACCTTGCAGCGTTCCCTGAGCATGACCCATCTTGGCTGCATGATAACCTCTAGCGACAACGAGGACCTCTGTTGGGAAACATCCTGTAAGAGCAGCTCAGGCTCCATCAGCCGGACCATCCCTGTCAAGTACGACTGCTTTGGTAGGGTAGCAGACAACCAAAGGGTGGCACGCCTAAGGATTTGCTGCTTCTGAGCTACTCCTAGCTATTCAGTAAATTTTAATTAATCGGCTTGCCAGTTCCAGTATCCTTTTCCAGTTACACAAAACTGAATAAAAGGAAGACCACACACATTTCTCTACTACTGCACTAAATGTGCATCTCAGCATTTTTAGAACATAGAAGGCGTTCTAGGAGCAGGCATATTTTTATGCATACTTGTGTTATGCATTATACTCCTACAAACAGCTCAAAGGTCATATCTAAATGATCTTATAGACTGTATGTCTTCCACTTGGAAAGAGAAGCACAGCGAGCAATAACTTTGCTTTGCAAAGACAAGAGAAGGTGTTGGGACAGCCTGGAGCAATAAACCCCCCTCCTCCCTGTAAACAGCAATGGTGCCAACCTAGTAGTAGCTGTTCAAAATGTTAATACTAGAATGTAGAGAACAGTTTTGCATAAGATTCAAAGGTAACAAGTCAATAAATAATTACACTGCCACATTTATTTAAATCGTATTTCCTGTTTCCTAGGGACACAACAGAACTTGGATAACACTTACGGACAGATGGCAGATTGTCTCCCTCGTTTTATGGAACCTATGCTCTGCAAAATACTGTTCACTACCAGGAAAATCAGTGTTTAGCATAAAAACTGATGGAAACTTTTTTTTCTCTTTTTGCCAAGGTTCTCATGTTAAACCATCCCAATTCAACATAGTTAAAAATGGAGCAAGTAGTATAAGTGCAGTATTATAAATATTAAACGAGATTTCTACTCAATCATGTGCCAAAAAGACAAGCATGGAACACAGATTTTGTTTTCTCTAGATTATCACAGCAATAAACATTTAAAGTCTTCTCATCAAGTGTGATGTAACCATGGGATATCACAAAAATGAATTTCATATTATAGAAACTACATCATGTAACTAATCAACTACCTCACTCAGAACTGCCGGGTTATATCTCATTTTAGTTGGCATGATAAAGCGAAGAAACGTGCTGGGATTTTTAACAGAATGGGAGCTTAGTAACAGTTAAACGTTGCACAGCTCTCGTCCCAGATTTTTTGTTTTTTAATTGTTATTAGAGAGTGGTGTATTTCACTTGCCAATTAGCATAAACTCACCTTCAGGTTACCTGAAGACTCTGTAGCATTTTTCTCCGCTGTCTCTCCTGAGCGTGGAGGACTTCTTCAAGACATGGGGTTATTTCTGCTGAGCCAACAGGCTGATACTCTTAGCTGCACCGAGAGTATAAAATTGTCTTTTACGAGTGAGAGGCAATGAGTGGGCAGAAGTAAAGCGGTTTCTTATAGGAGCAGTCAGCCTCAGGAGGAACAAGATTGATGGCTGGCATTAACAGCAAAGATAAACCCAAGGCGGGGTGCCAAGTATTATACAACTCGCATGACATGCATTTGGTAGCCCTGTCCCAAAGGCCACCTGAGAGCTCATATATCTCGCTGGGCTGTGGGCAGGCGGCTGCAGTTTTTCTCCTGCCACACATCCCCAGTGGGCAGAGGTTTTGAACAGGTAACATTTTGTCTTTGTTTGGTTGCATTGTCCTGCAAAAAACAGCCCAGGAGTCAATTGTAATTTCGGGCTGGGAGACATCTAACACAAAGCGGAGAGAGATTGGAGAGAAACCGGTAAAACAAGTAAAAACATCCCAAGTTTAGTTATGCCACAGGCTAATATTCAAGAGGGTAGGCAGAAGTGTTATATTCCTTCAATATCAGGTGTATGCATTAAACAGCCTAATCTAGTAGGTGGCTGTTCAAGACCTTAAGGTTGGGTGGAAGTTGCTGTTTGTTTTGAAAAGGAATGATGTACCACTCAGGGGGAATTGAGTTCTATTTATTTATTTGTCTTAATTTTATTTATTTTTATTTTTTGTTTATTTATTGTTAATTTTCTGTGGTCCTGAAGTCTAACCTGTCCCTGAGAAGCCTTGTGCTATGCGATTTCTTTTTACTTGCCTCCTGATCATGAACTACGCTCCTATGATGAAACACCAAACAGTTCTTTGTTGTCAGCCATGACAAAACCACTCATAGCTTATATACTGAGTGTTGAACTCCTATGACAAACTTTTCTGTTCACAATCAATCTACGTGATAAACAAGCCCATGGAATGCACTGTAAGTTAAAGAAAAAAAGAAAAGAATAAATGAATCCGACTCTCTCACTGCTTGGAGTCCTTCCCAAAGCAGAAAAAGCCTGAAATATGCAATGAAGTTCCCGCAAAATGCATCACACAGACATACATCTACTGAATTATATGTTTGTATAACATGTAACAGTACTTCAGTAAGCCCTGATCATGAACCATGACAAGCCGCTCCAATCAGCATGATATAAATGGAAAAATTTACACTATTCCCGTGCAATCACTCTGAGAAACTTCTCAGAAGTAGAACGCAACAAGTGCTTACAACTATCTTCCCCACAACTTAAATTAAAGGAGTGTAATTTTGCTGTGCTTATAAAATGATGTTAACCTAGTTTTTAGGAGTCAAATATGTAAATGGTGAATATGAATATGATATGTACAAGAAGCCATGGGCAAATGAGTCAGCCCTCAGGAATTTCTGCTTATTCTGTATCTCAAACCCTAAAACTCGTCTGTTCTTGCAAGAGAAAGTATTTTGTTTAGTATTGACGTGCCTTTGTTTCATGTCCCAGAAGATGGCAGTAGCCACAGTATTTCACGGATATATAGCAAGCAGTTTCCTCTCCAGACTGGGTGTGGTTTTTTTACAGCTAACTTTCTCTATTGTACCACTTAAGGAGGAAATATTCATTAGCGTTACTTTGGTGCTAACATACAGTTTGTACCTGAGGTTTTTTTAGCACCTATTCACAGTTTGTTTGGTTTTTTAAATTCTACATAAAACTAAAATGAAAATAAAAACATTTGTATTAAAATGCCTTATTAAAGGCCACCTAAAAAGACACGCAATACTATGTATTTCCTACTTGACTCTAGGGAGATATTAAAATCTGTTGTCTCAGATTGGAGAGCAGAAATTTGTGCTGTCAGTTCAAGCTTGAGCTAAGGCGTTTTTAAGCCAATGATAGTTAAAGCTAGTTTAATTGCAGCCCAGAGCAATGAGGAAACAACCACTTGAGCACGTTATCTGTGTCTGCTGTTGCATAAACTGAGGTACAGAGGAAAGCTTTTCTATTTTCATGTTTGTGTTGCTAATTCTCCATTTCATTAGAAATCTTGTATATGGCATTCTCTTAGACCCCATAAAGTGGAACTGTAACACAGTAAAAGCATTAGCTTCTCTTTTTGAAAAAAGTCTATCATACCGTGGTTGCAGAGGAAATTGAAGATCTGAAGCTTCAGAACAAATCCCGTATGAGAGATCACAAGAACATGGATGGATTCTTTCCAACAGACACCGCCTGCTGCATTTATGGCCTCTTGCTTACTGTGGAAGTTCCTGAGTTGCGTAGGCATTACTCAGTTCAAAATACTGTATCCGGTGTGTCAAAACCTCAACGACACCTGCCTGTGCGTGTTTCACTGAGACTATGCCCCGTCTCTTTGTGTGCATCTTCTCAGTACTTTGCTCCAGAAAGGCTTGAGTTAGATTGGGACTTTTGGATCTTACTTGATTAAAAGTAATACATTACTTGAGTACCATCTTCAGTATTTTTGAAGGTCAGTTTCTCCCCAAGTGTCTTTCAGAGTCTCTAATTACTGTTTTTTTAATCGAGCAGCCAGCAATTCATTGCATTGTGATGAATACATTTTCCCCCTGTTCGCTGTGCGAACTGTAGCGTACATTAGAGCTATTTTGAGGACAATAGATGAATTGTAAAGCAGCATTTGTGAAATTACCATGGTGAAATCCTAGCAAGTTCTTCCTTGACTGCTTCTCCTCCTCTTTCTCCATTCTCTGAACTCAGTTGAGTTCCCATCTTGATGACTTGAGACTACTTTAAGGATGAGTAAAGAACGATTTAATAAAACAATAATCTCTCTTGACCCTGTTTTTGAGGGAAAAAGAAAAATGTGTTCAGAATAATTCCAAATTCTTCCCCTGTACTTCAGCTGCCAGGAGCTGAATACATCTTCATTATCTTTGGAAAAATGACTGAACAGCCCAATTTCCCTCTCCAAATCCTTTTGAATGTCTACCGCAGTACTGAACTACAATGGGGACGATACAAGGCATTAGAGACCTGTGCAAAATCATGGGGAACCCTTTGAGAGCCCAGTTTCAAAAGTCTAAAAGCTTCAGGTCCCTAAACTGTTACCAACGGGTGAGGATGGTCTGGCGGAAGATGAGTTTGCACCCTGTGCCTATGACAATCTGTGATTAACTTCATTAATCACCATTTTTAAAGTAAGCCGAAACTTAAATGGTTCAGGGTCAGAAGATGATGGTGACTGGTTTAACTGGGACTTGTAAGCACCGCAATGCAACTGAATGTGGTCCTGTGGCTCTGGCATGGAGAGAGCCGCTGCATGTGTAAGGTGGCAGTTTAGACGACAGTAAAGGCATTGCCTCCTATTACAAAGCTGCTTAAGAAAGAAATGAGTACAACAGGATTGCAGCAAGGGAAAAACATTTAGGTGTTCACTCATGTATTTAGAAGAACTAATGAAGGCTCTACAGCAGCACAAGACTTTTGGTCTAATCATTTTCATGTAGCACTGCTCTACAACAGAAGAGACCACTGAAGTCCAGATTCACACCTCTCAGGCTGTTTTCAGGCAGAGTGAAGTTCAGCTCCAGCAGACCTGGCAGCGGGAAGGGACGAATGGAGTCAGGCTGCAATCTCGGCAAATACAGAGCCAGAGCATTGAGCCTTTGTTCCCGGGGGTGAACATATACATACGTTATGCACTGCACTGTGCCTCCGTGCAGAGTGGGTGGAGCAAGTAGTAAAACAATAGAGTTTTTTATGCGTTTGTTGCTAGTGTAACAGGTGAATAATAGCTGAAGTTTCCTTTAGTGCCTTATGAACAGAAAAAGGAAACTATCCTTTTGTGAGGATGCAGGGAACTACAGAGCAGTTTTGGTCCCCAGGAAGGTTATGGAGAAAATCCTCCTGGAAGCCATGTACAAGCACAAGAAGGAAAAGAAAATGATGGGGAACATCCAGCTTGCATTCAGTAAAGGCAAGTTGGATCTAACCAACCTGATGAGCTTCTATGAAGATGTGACTGGTTCTGTTGACTAGAGGACAGGAGTGGCTGTTTTCTCACCTTGACTATACCAATGCTTTTTACAGATTCACACAGTAACCTTACAACCAAATTGCTGAAATATGGTTTTGATAGGTGGATGGAAAATTGGCCGGCCTGCCAGGCTCCAAGGGTTACAGCCAGTGATATGAAGTCCCACCAGCAGCCCGTCCCTAGTGGCATCCCTCAGGGGTTAATACTGGCACCAGTACTTTAAATATTTTTATTAAGAACCTGGACAATGGGATGTAGCACAACCTCAGCATATTCACAGATACCAAACTGCAGGCAGCAGTTGATACGCAGGAGAGCAAGGCTGATGTATAAAGAGATAAATCTCACGAGAAATCTCAAAAGCTAATGCAAGGTCCTGCATCTGGGACAGACTAATCCCGCGCAACAGAACAGGCTGGGGGCAGCTGGCTGGACAGCAATTTCACAGAAGAGGTCCTGGCTGACAGCAAGTTGAACATGAGCCAAGTGTGCCCTTGCAGCAATGAAAGCCAGCTGCATCCTGGGCTGTGTCAGCCCTTGTTGCTTGGTAGCTTGCTGCTAGCCCTTGCCATCACTTCCCAAGAGGGGAAGTGGTTCTTCCCCTCTATTAGGCATTTGAGGCCACCTCTGAAGTACCGTATACAGTTTAGGCTCCCCAGACCAAGAAAAACATTGATATACTGGAGCAAGTCCAGTAAGTAGATGCATTTGATGAGACTCCTATGCAATTGCATTTTTATCTAAAATAAATGGATTATATGGAAGTGCAGCAGAGGTCACTTTGAAACCCTGTGGGAATTAACAGTTAACACCTACCTTTGAATCTAGTTCTATAATAAGGGAAGAATTCTCAGCTGTTTTTAACCATCCTATAACACGTAGAAACTCCAGCATTCTCTGTTAAATGCCTAGGTCTTATTCTTTTTATTGAAAAATTCAAGTACAGTCAAAAATACACCAGCCCGGCCAGTAAGGAAATATGGAGACTCTTAGTTCCTCCTCCACAGCAGGAGTTTAGGGTTTGAAGGTGAAGACCCACACAGTAATATGAGCACAGCACAAGGATAGGGGGAAAGAGAGGCACATCAGGAAGCGAGATGCTTTCAGCAACAGCAAGCCGGAGGGCACGCCGTGCCTGTTAGGTAGAGTCAAACACCGCGTCACTGCCTGAAGAGTAATGCAATGGCACAGTCAGAACTAAAAGCAAAGTGTTTGTGATACACACTTGGGAAGAAATTATAGATATTTACGGTGATGGCTATTATTAAATGCTTTAGTACACATCAAATCACATTCCTCAAGCGTGCCTACAAGAATCCAGCATTGTGTTTTGTAAATGTTGCAGTTTGGTTAAATGGTTCCACTTGTACTGCCTTGGCTCGTGAAGCTGGGGGAGGGCTGACACAGGCTTTGTGAAACTCCCATGGGCAAACTAATCTTCTTGCTTGCACATGCTGGTACCTTAGTGCTATTTGCTCTTCTTAAGCAATTTACATTCTGTTTCCCCAGCTATTCCATCGAGGTTTAACAAGAATCCTAAGAGAACTATGAAGAAATAGAAATGAAGAAAACATTTTCCCAATAAAGAAACCATTTTCTCAGGTTTGCAGTGAAAGAGCATGTACTTTGTTTCAACAAAGCTCTTTTTTTTACTTTAAGGAGGAATAGTTTAGATTAGCACTCAACATATTAGAACAATTACACTTTTCATATGACAACAGCGGCAATAAAATGTTTGTACCATGTATAACCTCTAAGTAATTATGATGGTTTTAGTACTCCTTATATTTTGTCAGTGCTAAATATGACACACTGAATGCTATAGAAAAGAAGTACAATCTCTTGACAGTCTGATGTCCTGAAATGCCTAGCTGAGAGGCCAGAATGACAACAGAAACTGATGGAGCCCAGGGTTGTATACGGATTTAGTGTTAGAGACTGGAACAACAGCTCCTAATTTCATATTCCTATATCGATTCCAGGGCCATGTCTAGGATCTCTTCTAAAAATCTTTTCCTTGGTTTCATAAGGAGCCTTGAACCCACCCTGGAAGGCTCTGGACACAAACTCGAGGCTGAGGGAGCCTCCTAGCATGGTCTGAAGATTATCTGTAAGAACCGAATGAAACTAAAAAAGTGAAGAAAAAGGTGGAAACAGAGAGTTTATGTACCTGAAAACTCAGTCCTTACTCACAACCAGTTAGGGAGAAGTCAGATAGCAATGGTTGCCATTTTTAGTGTGTAAAAAAGGATTCTCACGATGTTTTCTTCATACAGACCAAATATTTTAGAGCAACACACTTTTGATTATTTAAGGAAGGTTCTGGCCTAGGGAAGTGCAGAGAAGGGTTTGAAAAAGGCGTCCCAAAGAAAGGTTTAAGTAAAGCTAAAAGGCAACCTCTGCTGTGTCCTGGCATCTCAGCATTTTTAGGTGACTTGTGATATTGGGGCTCTGACTAGCGATTTTGAAAGCTTGAACTTGGCAGCACTGAATGAAGCAATCTGAATTTGTGTTTGGGACTGAAACCAGAACTTTGGATTTTAATCTTACGGTGCTTATCTCATTTTTCTTTGACTCACCTTCATTTAGAGAACTTAGAGTGAATAAGAAACAACCGATCAAAATCTAACAGGTTTTAACACATGCGTTCAGCTTCTCCCTTAATTTCATAATTTCCCATAATAACCCCTAGGGCTTTTTTGAGAGCCCTGATTCCTGAAATCTCTACGAGATGTGAGGAACACTAAATATCGATGTTATTTCCTTCCTAGCACTCTATTCTTTCCCTTAAATGAGCTGGCATCAGTGATAAGTGACAAAACATATTCCCCTTAAAACACATTCACAATACTGTTACAGAAAGTTAGGAAAACTCTTTTCTCCTTTCACTTTTATCAATCTGTAGTTAATTTAGAGGTGAAAACGCCCAATTTAAATAATGATGTTTTCCCATCTTGCCTTGGATGCTTTCTTTGACCTAGCAGAGTAGCCTTCTCTGCTAGGCTACTGCTATAAAGCAGTGAACTAAGATAATGAGGTGGTAAGAGTTGAATTTACACTTATTTTCTGGTTATAAGCGCGTGTAGCTTTTTTACATTTCATACGTACTGGAGTTAACAATTGCAATATTTTGCTTTTCATAAACAAGAACCTGCCAAGGGAATGCTTCTTTCTCATCCTTCCCCTCACACTCCCAGATGCAATACATGTTTATAGCAATGAAACAAAAATTATGTGGGAAGCCATGTCAGGTGTAGAAATCAGAGTGAGTTATATTGGCCACAAATCTGAAGGGATTGAAGGCTTCTGCTTAACAGCTACTCCAAACCAGCCATTTGCACACTGGTGCATGGGCGTTTGTACCGGGAGAAGATTTTTATTAAGGAAAGTACATGCAAGTGGGTCTGAAACTCATTGACATATGTCCTTCAAAACAATTTCCATTTTGCTTTTCTGAAAGCAATTTTCACAGTGCATGCTAAATTGCTGCAGATAAATATTTCTCTCGAGCCACTTAATTTTTATCTTTGCTTTCACTCTGCTCAAGAAAATGAAGTAAGGCTGACTCATATAATCTATACTCTCCCAAGCAAAGAATTTCTTCTCCACATTTGCCCACCTAATTAAAGCAGCAAAGCAGGTTTACAGGTGAGGAAAAAGGGGGGATTATCCGGGGCTTCAGACGAGGCAAGTTATCAAATTGCAGCTGGGACACGGGAAAAGGATATTTAATAACTTTGAGGTGGCCTTTCCTTTTTTACCAGCTTAATGCCACCTGTGGCTTTCAATTTTCTTAGCATTGCATCTGTGGTTCAAGGAAAGCACAGTGTAGGACTGCATCTGGCACAATAAACCTTGTAATATTTTTTTTCTGTGAAGTGACATCAAAGCGGACTGAGGTTTTCAGAAACTCATGAGGTTATATTAGCTGTATAATATATGCTTAAAGCAAAAACGTAAGTATTAGTAGTCAACTGATACTTGAAATTTGTCAGACTAGGAAACAAAAAGTCCCCTAAAGACTACATTACAAAGTGCCATGCAAGCCTGCTGCAGTACGGTGCTGTTGTGAAAGCAATGCAAACACATCAGGGCACGGGACCTCAAACCTGACTTGTCATCTCCTTGTAATCCTGGCCTGACTGCATGGCTCTTCATCAATCATTTCACTTCCATTTCTCCCACTTTGTCTACATTACCTAGAGAGGTTGTAAATTTTCTTTTAAGTGAAGGAGTTTAGAAGGAAGATGTATTTTTTCTGTAAATTTTTATAGAAAGACAAGTAGCTGATGAAGCTGTCATCACTGATGGGAATTAACTATTTTATGGTGACAAACAACAGAGAGGGTGAAGTGAGAGGAGAGCCAAGAGAAGACCTGAAAGGGACGACAAGTGTTTTGTATTTGACATCATGCCTTTGATTTGATGAGATTGCTTGCAAGATTCTGTTTCAAGGTGCACTTGTGTGAATTATGGAAATGACGCTTCAGTTTCAGGTTGGATCAGTTACTGAGCAGTGTTGATCAAAACACAGGACAATTATGGGAGCTGGATGCTCTAGTAGCCTGGTATCCATCAAGGCTAACAGCAGTCCTTTTTACTTGTCATCAGCTCTGCTCCTTCTGACTATCTTCTAGCAAGTCATACAAATGGGAATCCTGGACTTGTAACCAGAATCCTCAGACACACTCATTTTTGTTATCTTTTATTTTCATTCTTTTATCCCAATTGTTTTCTATTAAGCAACAATGTCTCCCATTTTACCTGCATTTACACCTGTGGAAACAAATCTTTCAGTAATTTCTCTGGATTTGGGTGTTTCAACAATACAATGCTAATATTCTCCTCTGAATTGATCCAAGTTAAGTCTTTAGAGAGACCACTTTCAAACTGTGTAAAACACAGCAAGGTCCCGGCACAACAGATTTCAAATAAGCCAAACAAATAAACAGTTTTGTTGTTTAAATGAATGCACCGATATGAACATAGGTTCCTTGATGAAGCTGGGACAAGGAAGGATCTTCTGTCACAGACTCAGGCAGAAGTAAACCAAGGCAATCCCAGCACTCAGAGAGCTGGTCGGCAGGCTGATAAAACCCATATGAGATATACAACTTTTCCATGCCACTAATGCCACAGGTACATGCTAAAGTAATCCTAACTTGCTTCTTCCTAGTAAGATGTAAGATGCTTTACTCGTAAATAAATGGCTTTATTTCAAATAAGGTAAAAAGAGAAAGCCACCAAGTGGGTATAATTGTCATGACAACCAAGCAGCTGTTGGTATGCTAGGTACAACTCCAGCAGTATTCTCAAGCTTCAAGGAGAACCTGTTAAAGCCTACTTTTAGTGCGCATGGACTTTGAAGCTTGAGAACTTCTAGAGCAGTACCTAACATTTCAAGTCTTGCTCACTCGTCACTAAATAACCTTAGGCACAACCATCACAACTCATTTACTACAGATAGAAACATGACATTGAAAAAGTTGCTAAGTGTTGCTTCAACAAAAGTATATGTTTAAAAAAGTTTTGTGGTAAAAATAAATTCAGAGTTTATAATAAATACTCAATGGCTAGATCACACATCACGTACAACTTTATAATATTTTAGGATCAATTAGATCCAGCGGCAGTTCTCAGCACCCAAGTCAGAGTGAAAACCCTATCCACACCTTGACTGCCTTTATGCCTTCCTTAAAGACAAGTCCCAGATTTGGAAATAAGTCGGAGAGTCAGGATATATCAGACCCTTACGCTAAGCAGTCTGTAATAGCTGTATTATCTCTGCCTGGCTCTGCATTGTGACAAGTACTCTTTTACCAAGAATTACATCCAAATCTCTTAATGGGTTTGTCTCCTGTGTGCTTCATTGTGTGCCATAGCATCAGGAGCCATTTTATCCCCCTCTAACAGGATCGCCGACCTCAGAACAACACGACCTTGTGCTGGTTAAACCCTCCCCGCGTCCTCCGCCCCTGGTCACATCCACTTTTCATTTCAGAGAAATTGAAGACTATTGCTGTAACTGCATCTGGACCAGATTACAGCCGTCAGGATTTCTGATGAGTTCTGTATTTTAAAAATTTTTTTTTATATTCGGTTATTGTAATTCCTTCACCAAATGGAAATTCACAACCAATTACTGCTCCCAAATACATATGTGGCACTCGCTGAAACACAAGAGAGCAGATATACTGGAGAGTGCAACCACAGAGAAATACTTCATACAATAGTAATTTTGCAGAACAAATAGAAATTAAATAATCATCAGGCATAATTTAAATAATCCTCTGCCTTCTACCTGAAAGGAAGAGTGCAGATGTGGGCTATGTTTCTGAAGGACGAGTGCCTGCACCCCACAGATGAAGGTCTCTGCTTTAAAACTCTTGCCTCCTTTGGTCCCGTAACTGCTCCACCATCATCCTGCTTCCCGTGTACTGGGTACCGTGACAGCATGGTGGATTGGCAGAAAGGCAGCTGTAAGTTTTGTGTCACCACTGAGGCGTAACTTGAAGTGCCTAAAAACCGTGCAGTTCTCTTCTAGACCTTTGGTGTGATGTAACTTGAAGTGCCTAAAAACTGTGCAGTTCTCTTCTAGACCTTTGGTGTGAATTTTTATACCAGCATCAATGACTTTCTTGCTTAAAATTGCATTATTCCTCATAAAAACCAGAGAAACAGGTATCTCCTAGAGATACATATACAGGTAGACCAAACACAAGGATGATGTTTGCACGGTGTTCAGTGCATATTTACTGGCTCATTTCTGACATACTGTCAGGTCTAAGGCACTTAAATACTTTTGACATCAGCGTGAGTGCCATAGAATGACACAGTGATAATAGATTGTAAGTAGCAAAGATTGCTGGTTAGAAAGTGGCCCAAATGCTCGCGTTGCCTGGCTTGAACTTAGGTAAAAGGAAAATGATACCTGAAGATTATTATCAAATGGTAAAAATAAAAGATATTTAACATAAGGTAATATTATAGTCCATTATCATAATTACTTTTGAATGTTAAAAGAACAAAATACAAAAAGTGGAATTCTGTTACATTGTAATCCAACAGTTCTGAAGAGTAACTATAGCAAAGTAAGTCAACTATATGAAAAGGTGATGAAAGCTTATGATACGGTTGCAAAATTTGAGTAATTTTGTGTGCACCCAGCAATTTATATCTAATATATAATTTATATCTAATATGCTAAGTGATAGAGTTTGGCAAGGGTGAGAGGGTGTGGGTATAAAACTGGATGCTGCTCAGTTAAAGTTTACGAGACCGGATTTTTATAACTCCCCCCTCTCTGAAAGGATCTCTTGGATGTCTCAGCTGTGTCCTGGCACCAGGTACTCTCAGCATCTCTGCACATCAGCTCCTGAGTTAGCTGAGGCTGAGCTAACTGTGCGCTGCAGATCCAGTCCTTCCTCCACGTGATTCACATCAAATTAATCCCAAACGCAGCAAACCCCAGTTAAAGCAGGGGACCAGCCCTTCTGGCCCTCCCTGAATCTTGCTGTGGCCAATGCCCACAAGGCTGATGCTGCACTCGTCCAGCAGCTCTCCAGGGAATTTGGAGCTTGGTGGCATGTACCTGCAAAAGCCAGGTGATGACTGGGCAAAACCCAGCCTCAAGCCAAGACTTCTTCAGTCCTGAAGGACTCGGTAAGCCTCCCAGCCCCAGCCCTGGTTCAGAGGCTTGGGCTCCCCTTAAGAGCCGGAGGCCAGGCCTAAGCTCTGCCTTTAGTGAGCGACTATTTATTATTACTTACAAGAAGCTGCTGCATCCTCAGGCTTACTTAACGTTTGACATTGTAGCTCTGTAGATTTCAGTATCTTGAAAAGATTGTCAGTGTTAGGGGGTGGTTCGTGCAAGAGAAGAGAAATTAGATTTCTTTTGATTCAGGATATAAACCAAAGTCGAAAGCCTCATTTAAAAGCTACAAAGTAGGATATGAATCAGTGGGTTTGTAGGGGCATGACACTAGTCAAACAGTATCCACTGCACAGGTTTTTCTGCTTGTGGGAAGAGCTTTCTTGACAAAGAAAGAAGTTTTCTTGACAATTAAGAGGCCGAGGAGAGGCAAGAGTCATCTTAGCAATGTTTTATGCTTTGCTTTAAGTTTGGAAGTTAATTTTGAAAATTACTTTTTCTCAAACGTGAAGTTTCAGCCTAGCCCGGACTAATTCATGTACCATTACTTGAATTCAGAGCTCTATCAGCTTTCATTATGTAGAAAAAACATCTGTGTAATTTTTCTACTTCAAGCATTTTTATGCATGCACTGCTGTCTGGCCTCTTTTTTGTTTGATTTTCTAAGTGACAGTCACTTAAAAAAATTGGATAATAGCCATATCACCATATCTATAGTCTTAAATTATGTCTAATAGCATCTCTCCCGATTATTCTGCATTTTATTAAGAAGGACATTTCCTCCCAAGAACTTGGGAGTCACTGAACATCCAAATAAGGAGAACAGCTTTTTCTTTCCACACTTTAATTCACTTTTTATAACTTACACCATTAACAAAATAAATATACATCTGTTTCCAAAAAATAGCAGTGACATGGTATGTTGTTTATCTGTAAATTTACATCTGCTTCATAATAAGTAGTTCTCTCCATATGATGTATTTTTGCAAAACAGCTCAATACATTCTTTGGACACTGAATATTCACTATTAAAACCTATTATCCAGTCTAGCATTATAGATGTGAATGTGGCTACTTTAGAAAATGTTTACAAAATATTAAAATAAGTTCTAGCTAACTCACTAAGATACTAGAATGAAACACACTAGAAAAATGAGCATGAAAGACAGCAAATTTGGATTAAATATTTCCTGATTAATGATCTCAAAAAATGACAAATCCTTTTAACCACTGTTTTGCACTCTCTCTATTATGTAGGAAAAGCATGTAATTCCAAGGGGCCTTACATGGAACAGACATGTTCTTAAATGTTCCTGCATGGGCCTGCATTCAGGGTTGTGTAAAGCAAATGGTGGCCCTAGTCTTTTTTTCAAGAATGGGATGCCATACAGGTATGCCAGGACTCCCTTCTCACAGCTTAGAAACAAAAACAGAGCAAGAAAAAAATGATCACAGCAATGTTATCTAGAGCTGTCCTGGAGCCATAAACTGAACAGAAATCAGAGAATCATTTTTTTGGAAGAGGCAAGGTATGATTTAGTGTTCTGCACATATTAATAAGATAGTGCACAAGAGAAGCATTCATTTTTAGTCTTGTTGGGAGAGTGAATATATTTCATTTAGATGAAGTTTACAGAGTATTTTTTGGTATTGTACATAGCAAATAATTCAAAAGTGATTAGATCATATGGTTATCTTTTCTAATTTCTCTAATATCGATTTCAGAAACTTTAATGCTTCCATTTAACTCAGTTAGGAATATTGACCTTAATGTAATAGACTTTAGGTATTTTGTTAGGATGAATATGGTATCAGATAGAAAGAACTCCAACTAGCTGTACCAGAAAGCCACATCTTAACAATAAAGAATGCAAATCCTTTAATGGAAAGGTGTGCGATATCATTGCTGCAGTGCATTGGAATGATGTAATATAGTCTAGATTGCTCTTGTCTTAAATATTCTGTGATTCATTATGGATTTCATAAAATCATTTCATTAATTGTTTCATCATAATGTTTGCATTTGTTTCAAAGAAAGGTAAAGAATAAAATGAATATTAAAATGAATGAATGGATTCATTAAGGAATAAATCAAGTGAATTTGATATCAGAAATAGAGTCTGCCTATTATGATAGAAATAAAACTGAAATTGTGCAAAATCCTGCCCTTATTTGGGACACTGGCAAAGTTCCAATTGTGTTTTAAAACCAATGGACTAAATTCTGCTTTCATTAACCAGGGCAAGAGGGTGTAGAAAGTGGGATTTCCGTAGAATTATTAGGGATTTATCAGTATTAATCAGAGTAGAATTTGGCTTAATAGCTCCATGCTATGTTGGAGAATGCCTACACTTACCGTTTTTATTATCTTCTTGTTACATCCTCCTATACAGCTCCAGCAGTGTCTTCAGAGTAGTAGAATGAAAATTGTTAACAGGATTTTAGTGCATCATGAATAACAAAATATAAACCTGGAATTTGGAAACAGAAACGTAATGAAATGTCTATTTGGATTCATTGTGCCCAGTCATGGTAATGAGTTAGGAAAAACAAAATGGAAAGAAAATGGTCATAGTAAGTAGCAAAGAGGGGACGCAGTTTGGATCCATTTATGAAGTGCAGGAAAACTGGCATGGAAAACAAAGGAGACTCAAAAAGGGGTCACATCAAACAAAGGCAATGTGGTCTCCAGAAATCTCTTCGTAGCAATGCCTCTTAGTAGTCCAGATGAAAACATGATTTCTGCTTCAAATATGGTGTAAGGTTTAATTTTAATCAATAGATGTATGTTTACAAATCTGTATTTGTAGAAGGCTGCAGATCTAAGTGACAGGGGTGAGGAGCAATAGCTCCTTTTACGGTCACATTAACATCAACATGCCTGCCTTTGTCTTTTTCTTCTTCCACTTTGTAAAACATGCATCTTCCTTGTAAAATGATCTTAAAGCTTACTTTTTTCCCCTAATTTTTATTTTTGTTCTTGGAGGAGAGAGTTCAGTCTTCCATGTCTGAGTTACTCTTTATCGTTGCAATGCCTCCTACCCAACAGGTGGAAACAACCAACTGCTCCGAGTTATCACACGCATTTTACAAGGCAATAACCTTTCACCAGATCTTTAAACTCAGCAGGGAACGTGAGCTTGTAATGGTCTAGGCCAAATCTTAAAATTAAGTGCTGTGGAAAGGTAAGAAAGCAAGGGATGAGGACTCCTCGTTACAAAATGGTTAAAGCATACAACGCAGCCTGGACAATAAGCATGTCAAAGGTTTTCTGCTAGAGGTGAGCAGGGTTTCAACTGCTGTCCTGTGACTGGCTTTCTCATGCTGCAGGTGAAGTCTATGGCCCTGAAGTCAGGGGAGGCTGACAGGTAAGAGAAAACAGAAGTTAGATAAACCTAGAAGCATTTTTCCTGTGCCCAACTGTAGATAAGACGACGTACGTTTGTGCAGTGAGGGTTAATGACCATGGGGATATAGTATATTCTCCACCACTTCCAGTTTCCACATTAAGAAAAGAGGTTTTAGGCGAGCTATTCAAGCGGTCTCAGAGCTCTCTCAGAAGGCTACGCAGCAGAGCTGGACGTCCTTGCACATTTACCCAATACACGATCCGTGTATGCTTTCAGTTACTCAGGTAGGAAAGGTTTGTAGGGAGCCGCGATATCTTTAATTAATTTCAGTGATAGAGGTTGGAAGAAACAGAGGAGCTTTCAGCATATCAGCCTTTCTCCCAGCCTGAAAAAGACGTTTCCTGCTTCTGTTTTAGACCAGAAGAACAACTTGTGCCCCCCTCCCCAGACCTCATCTGTGGGTTTTTTTCCAAGCTACAATAATTTAATTTAAAAAATGCTTTTCCTATATCTTTAGACCATCATAGTAACCACAGCATTGCTACCAACTCTGTAAGAGCTGTAAAATCCAGAATAACTGCAGAGGGCAGTATTAATTCATCATTTAAACCACACAGTGCCAGGGAATATCAATGTCCCTTGACAATCCAAAATTATATTTCATACGTAAATAACACAGGGCTTTGATAAACAAGTTCATCATACATTGCCAAGAGCAAATACGGGAGAATTTTGTGATACATGATTTGTTGAAAAAGTACATATCTATATTGCATTAATTCTTTCAGATTCTAAATAGATGGAATAGGATGTGTGTTCTGTAAGTACCTATTTCGTTTACGCTTTATTATGTTATATTACAATATGGTGGCATTCATCAACAGCTGATAGTTTTTTACAATATGAACAAAACCACAAAAGAAAGATTGGCAGGAAAACAAGTTTGACACTCTTCTTGTTTCTCCCTGGTGCATTTCAAGTTAATAAGACTTACTACAACTAGGAACTAGTTCTCTTTAACGTGGTGTTTATTTACATGGATGTCCAATTTTTAGTAGCAGTGAAGTTATTGTTCTCTTTATAATTCCTGGGGCTATAAGACAATTTTTCAGGGAATAGGGCAAACGTGAATCTTCGGTCATGGATAGGTAGTCTTGTAAGCGCAGTCTCCAAGAGAAAGAGTTCCAGCTATGTTTCCTCCTTGTATACAAAATAAGATCCAGATTTTTTTCTCATTTTCTAATGTTCATCCCCAAGCTCACTAATAGTATTTCCCCATTTGCAAATATTTTGTTTTATGGGTCTCAAAATTTTGTGGGAGCTCCACAGCAAACTTTCAGTGCAGAAAAGGAGCAATAATGCACACCCCATTCAGATAGGCGCCTGCTGTATTTCTCGGTCTTGCTCAGTAGATCATTACTTTTCCAGAGTCTGCTACTCCTTCCAGACTCCTGCCACGGTTTGGAGAGCTCATCCAACAAACCTGCCCTTCTGGTCTTCTGATACTGTTTATTCAGTTTAATCTGACCTTGACTTCTCCCTTTCATTACTGCCTGACCCTGTGTGTAGACTAGGTATTCTCTGGTTAATATTATTAGAATATGTAGTTGCACATTTTTCAGTGCCATACCTATGTGAATTTGATCTTCCATTTCAGTAAAATTAAATGTTTCTGCTTTTGTATGTACAGGGGGTGGTGTGTGTCTACACATTGTGGTCCATCTGAAGAAGCTCTGAAGCTCACTCCTCTGGCTGCTCATCTCTGTGGATTCGGATTACAAGAGTCTGACGGGAAACCACCTTTTCTTCTGAGGACACTTCACAACAGCTACTTGCAGCTGCCACATCTGCTCCATTTTTAAGTTTTTCATCAAGAAATTTTAATTTTAGTTTATGTTGTCCATTTGAAAAACCAGAAAGCAGACACTGGATCTTGCCACTAAGCTACTGTTTAAAAAACATAAACTGCACCAAGAAAGATGGGTCTTCCCTTCATCAGGAAGGTCCCCAGTCTTCCCTGTTTCACTCGCAGCACAAAGTGGGATGTCTTTAGCCTGTGACAATATTTGCCTAAAATTTATGGCCCTCCCCCATCTGTTTTTTCTAGTTCATGGGGTGTGTGTGTGTGTGTATATATATATATATATGCATATATATTCCTCCTAGTATTTATTTTAATAGAAAAGTTCACTGTTTGAAATAGATGAGGGTTAATATGGAGGTTTACTTAGAATTTATATTCTAGAAAGACTCCACAGATGCAAGTGGATGCTAACTGCCTGCTGTTATAAAAATTCATCTTCCATCCTGAATAATATGTTTAATCATGCCATAACAACAACAGCCAGCAGCATGTTGACGAGCACTGCTTCAGCCTGCACGCTGTGTAGAGACTGATTACATTGGTGCATGAACATATCCCTGGGAAAGAAGCTCTGGCTTTTCTACTTTCTGAAGTTGTCACATATCAGTTATTAAAGTGCAGACAACATGGAGGTTAAAATAATACAGATCGCAGTACTATGATATTTGTTGTCATTTTCAAAGCCTTTTGTCACAATGGATATGGAAATAGATTTTAGGATTTGAGAGGATTAGCTTGGCGGTTTGTTATAAGAGATATAAGAGTATTTGGAATCTTGGATGTAAGAATGAGGTAAGTCTATCAACATATTGTGTATAGATATATATATATAAAAAGAAAGGTTATATGATTTATGTTAATAGCATAACAACAGCATTACACTGATGGATAGTCATGTTAGGTTTGAAATACATGCAAACAAGGTAATGAATCTGTTTCAACACTGAGGGTCCTTACAGACATTTAAGGTGCCTTCAGAGTTAATATTCGATGATGCTGTGATCCTGATGACATTATAAGGAAGATTTAAGTGCAATTTTTTTCAATAGAAGAAGGTATGGTCTGTGTTTCGTTAGGTAAAAACCAATTCTTTGTACATAGATAAGTGAATTGGATGGTTTATGTGTTAAAAACTGCAACTTTGAGCAGTTTATTCTGATGAAGGAATGGCTTTTTTGCTAAGAGCAGGTAGCTGTTGTCCATTTGGACCATTTTCCACAAAGCCAGATAGACTCTAGGCATATTATGCAACTATTAGGATAATGTTGTCACCATAATGTTCTAACAAACCAATAGCTGCAATGTTGTAAGAAGGAATGTATCTTGCTATTTTTTCTTGCTATTTTTTCTGTACAGTAATTCCTGAAATGATTTTGCCCAGTTTCATGTGACTGCTTTGAAAGATGAACCTAATTAAGGACTGGCTGATTAAACAGCTGGTGTAACTTGTGGCCAGAAGAAGCATCCCTCCGCAGCTTCCCTGGCAATCAGCTCATACTTTAGAAATTTCCCAGCACCTTCTTTGTGAGCTCCCTCTCTGGCGCTCACCTGCCCTGACCAGGCTGAGAGCACTGGGGCTGTGGGAGCACCAGTGTGATACCTCTTCGGGCAAGACCTTTTTGGGGGGTATACATATACCCCCAAAAGATGTCTTTGGCACCTTCTTCTCTGAGATGTATGGTCACTGCCACTACAGTAATCCAGCTACAGGTGAAGGTGTAAAAGGCTCTGATGCATGGGTTAGGGTTTACATCAAAAAGGAGGCAGTAATTTGAAGCAATTTTGTCATCAAATTAATCTGTAGCAATGGCGCTGACGGAGCATGTCTCACACTGATGAGAAGCAGTAGTGAAGCAGGAGCAGCGTGAGGGGCTCTTCTCTGCAAGGATGGTTAGGGAGCCGTGGTCGGAGGCAGAGCCTCAGCACTGCGGCTGGGTGGGAGTCTGACTTCTCCATCGCTAGAAGAGGAAAACAGATACCGTGTTCATATCAAACAACAACTATGAGCATTGTTCTGCTCCAAAACCTACTCTGTGAGATAACAGAGCAAAGCCTGTAAATCATTTCCCTTGTGGCATCGCTGGATGCGTCGCTGTTACCATTGCAATGGGATATACCTTTTGTCGATGTGAGTACAAGTCACACTGAAGTCAGACATTGAACATTTTGCTGCGATTCTATTCACCACCCACAACTCTATCATCGGCAAGATAAACTCGGAGGCTTTCAGGAATGCTGGAAGGTCTACATAATCCTTGGAGATGAAATAAAATACTATGCTCTTTGTAGATATGATAACAGCTCATTAAATAAAGCACGTGAATAAGAAACAGGCAAAGCATATGAAAAAAATATTAGCCGTATCTGGGTTGATCAAATAGCTCACACCTCTGAACTGCCTGTAAGTAGCTCATATTTTTACAGCATGATTTCTGAGCCCAGAACACATTTCAGTATCACCTGTGTAAGACAGGCCTTTTAGAGTGCTCTTACTGCACTTCACAGGCCATTATCATCCCTTAGGTAGAGGAAAAAGCCTAAGCATTGCTAAGTTGTACCCAGTCGTGCCTCTTCTTCTTGCTTCATAACAAACCAACAAATAGTTGCAACCTTCTTATTGCAGGCTTAAAGCAGAAATGCTATGCTGGGAAAAAGGGCAGCTGGCTTTAGTTTAGTGGTTAGTGGATGGATTTTCAGTGAAACATAAATGATTAAAATATATGCAATATGTTTACTTCTTTTAACCTCCTTTCTCTCTTCTGGAAGTCTCCCCCCTCCCCTTCCTCCTGTTGCTTTCTTTAAACGGGCGGGAGCACTGCAAAACTGCAGATATCTATCATTCCTAAGCATTTTGCACGCCTCATTTACCTTCTACAAAGTAATGATTTTCAATGTGGTTTAGCCAAATTTTTCTGAGGTACAAATGAACCATCCAAAGATGCCAAACAAAAAGGTTGAACTTAGGCTGTTTCAATCAGTATTTCAGCTACCAAGCAATTCTTTTCTGGATAGTGCAGTTCCAGTATTTTAAAGTGAGTGTCTATGACACCAGCAAACATCAGGATGGCATTAACATGCAGAAGATGTTGAAAAAATAAATATAGATTAGAAAGTCACTTAGTAACAAGTCATCAGCA
Source organism: Aptenodytes forsteri (assembly GCF_000699145.1). Taxonomy (NCBI): domain Eukaryota; kingdom Metazoa; phylum Chordata; class Aves; order Sphenisciformes; family Spheniscidae; genus Aptenodytes; species Aptenodytes forsteri. Next base: position 2,411,981 of record NW_008795036.1, read on the forward strand.
ATCTTCTGAAATGGACCTTCACAATTTGCCATTCCATGTAGACATTAATTGTTCATTTTGAAATGTAAAACAGGCAACTTTAACTCTGTTGTGTAGCTTCAGAATTGCTGTGCAGAAGGTAGAGAAATGAATATATATGTATTAAAGAGTGTTAGTACCTAATATTTCAATGGACAAGTATACCACCCCTATATTACTGCTGTTTAAATGCCATTGGTAAGTAGGGCTAGTTGAATAAATGATTGCAGGTATAATATTGTTAAGGAAAGATGGAGCGGAAAGATTTCATCGTTGGGAAGGTGAGACAAGAATGCTGCCACTTAAGAGTGCCAGGTGTCCCTATGGGCATTGCTTTAAATGTTGGAGCTGTATAAGAAAGGAAAATGGAATACCTGCCTTGGCAGAAATGAATGCAAATTGAGCACCATTTGGAGAAGGGAGGAAGCAATCACGATGACAACAAATTCAAATAAACACACCCAGTATGTAAAAGCAACCCTAGTGCAAGCCCTTAACGTCTTCAGGTTGTTTTTCTGGTGTGTTGTTAGATCCATCACGTGGCACAGGCTGTCACTTCAGTTATGGTGCAGCACGTCAGGATGTGACGTAGCATTGCAGAGCACCTCGGATGGGAATGCAAAATCAGAGAGCACATTGACACTGTTACGCTTTATAGAGCTGAACCCTGAAGATCCAAGATAAGTCAGAACTTCATTCAGGTTTTTCTTCTTTCCCGGTTCCAGGAAATTAACTTTGGAGTTCTGTTACAGACACTGAAGGAGATAATTCATAAATCATAATGTATGTATATATATAATTGATAACGGGAGAATTTACAGATATTTTATAGTCCTTGACTATAAAGCATGATAAAGTCATGCACTTTCAAAGCACTATAAAGTCCATGACTATAAGCATGATAAAGTATATGCAGGATCCTCACTGGTGGTTGATGAGCTTTATCTCTGTCATTCTCCAGCTATCTGATAAATAGCTAACATTTGCTTGATCAGCTGGTATGGCAACAAATCGTGGCATTTCAGTTTACGCTCATTTTCTGTAGCAGGTGCTGCTATGAAATACCCATATAACTGGAACTGTCAGGGGTTAGTTGCTGTCATCCAGGTGTAAAAATGTCCAGGAACACAAAGGACAAGCCAAAGAATTTTCTTATTTTCATCATTTTCATTGCTAAAACAAGCAGTAGGATTCAATGAATTAGTTGTAGTTATTGAAAGAAAAAACACCAAAATGTAAAATAGGAGGAGAACTGAGCCTATTTAGTGTGCCCACTATACCACAAATTAGGATTCTTGTTCTGGATACTACTGATGGTATTAAGACTTTAGGCATAAGCAAAGCGCCACGTCACAAAGTTTTATATTCCCCATGATGTGGATAATTCCCCTTATTAATACATGCTTGATAACAAAGTCAAGCTGCAAGTGAATATAGGGACTGAGGACCACCCTTAGTTAGGACTAATGATTGAACTTGACAGTAGAGGTAATCAGGGTAGGAGGAAACACTGTAAGAGCAGAAGCAAGTCCAGTTGGCTATCCAACAGAGACAGGCATGTGTGACATATGGCAATGCCTGAGAGCTTTGAAAACTCCCAAATAGATGTCACCCTCAGCAGGAATTTACAGCCCCTGGGCAGCCTGAAGTCAATATAATCTGTTAAGGAAAAAGACCATCATTTTACCCCTCAGCATGTAGCACGTTGAACATTTCTTGGGAAATAGTAATGTGCAGATCGCTAATCTGATTACTCCGGGACCACATCATCAGTGCGGTAGCGGCCAGTGCAGGAACGTGATTTTCAAACACAGCCTTGTGCTTTACTAGCTGCGAATGAACGTGTTGGTGCAAGACGAAAGAAAAAGGAACTACAGCTCTAAAGCACATATGCAAAAGCACGCGATTGCTTGTCATGGTGACAGCAGCAGGCTCCACAACGGCAGCAGCCGGTGACCGTTCATGCAGCCGAGCTCTTCAGATTACCAGTGTCCCTGTTAGTGTTGAGTATTCCCCGGGAAGGATGCCATACGGGGCTAGCAGGGCAACGGCGCTGCTGCTACTGCTGACACCTTTGCGTCTTTGCATTGGGAGCTGCAGCAGCATCACAGGGAAATATCTTTGGCGGGCTAACCTCACCTTTTGATGCTCAGCACTCTTTAACTTTTATTTGCTCTCGCATAATAATTTCATCTGTAGCTGGTTGCCAGGTGCCTCACAATGACTAACTCTGGTAAGAGCACTTCTGCTAGCTGGATACAGCTGACACGGGACCGAAATCTCAAAATGCCTTCATGGTTCACTGCTGTTTTGAACACACTGTGACACTCCAGTGAAACTTGACCTAGTTCTCGTGGCAGCTGCTGCTGCTGATTCTCCCAGATCCTTGCTGCTGAGTGTGGTAAGAAACACAGGGGCTACATAAAGCAGTTGTTTGGCTTTCCTGGACCTCTTTTTGTAGATGATGTCAACAAGATTAAGCAACATCAGCCCCAGTTGCTTGGTGTTTATGGTTTTTGAAGCAAATGAAGGAAAGGGGTGACTATGAATTGTCACAGGCATCAAACTTGGATCTTTCTCAGCCAGTAAATGATGAAGGTGAGCCATAAAATTCCAGTTCCAGTATCTCTCCTAAAATGACAGATAATCCAGGGTTGGATCAAAACTCAGATGAGTCCATTTTACAAAGCTGCCCTTGGTAGGTATCTGAGCAAAGAAACTCACATCTCATATAAATGCCAGAGGCGTTAGGTGTGGTATTTACAAGCCGTTATGCAGTCTTCAGCCATTTCCAGCTCACTTCCCTGAACTCTGTTCATAATTTCAAACCTTTGAGTCCTCCAGCAGAAACAAGCTGACAAGAATGGAGGCAGAAGCCATGCTTTCTTTCCCAGTTCCGTGAATGATAGCAACCCAAATGCAGCTGCTGCTGAGATTGGGATTAAAATATTCTCCTCGGTCTATTCTAAACCCCAGGCCTTCCAGAGACTTTATTCCTCCTCAGGTTATTTTACTCAAATTCAAACACAGTAATAACATGCACAGAGTGGAGTTGCGGGGGAGTAAACTTAAGACAAACTGACAGAAGGGAGGTCTCCTTTTTTTGGGAGTCAAACAAGAAATATCTAAAGGTCTGATTCTTTTCAACAGTCAAAACTTAAAACATAACTAGTAGTGGTGGGAACCAATTCTTCTGAAAATCCCTCCTCTTTCTCAGTGCCTCTGAAATTCTAGTGCTTTCTATGAACTTCTAAAATTAAGTTTGAAAATGCTGATTTAGATGTCTGAAGTGAGGCACCAAGCAATGGGATCAACCTCCTGAAGACCTTCATCTGACACAGAAGAGTGAACTACCACCACCTAGTTTTAAGATGTAAGTTCTACCTACAAACTAGTTTTAAGCAAAAAAAAGTTGCCCAGCTGGCCCTGCTAGCTCACATGTAGATAGCTGCTCCTCTCTGGTTACCCCTTCTTTTCTGCTAGTGATTTCTACTATTCCGAAAAAGAGTGCAGTATAGAGAGCCATGCAAACTCCTTGCTGCCTAAATAAAACATTTTATACAAATTCTCTTTTCCTTTTCTTCTCCTACGCTCCTGATTTGTGCAAGGTTGTAAGTTCTTGCCTTAGGTTAGGGTGACCATTTGCTTCCAACGTTCACCTCTGTCTACCTGGACTTCCCCACATTATCTTAACTCTGCGCTTCCTTCCTTCTATGGTACAGTCTCTACCTTTCTACAGAAACACCATCCCATATGAAAAAGCACAGAGTGCAGCACTCCTTCTTTTGTCCCTGCCTTTTCTCTCCTCCGTATATCAGCACAATGCTCCTCCTTGCCTGGGCTTTTCTGGACAGTGTCTTTCTCCTCATAGACCCTAAATACCAAGTCTATATATAGTTATTGCAAAAAGGAGCCCAAAACTCAATAAAAGTTAACATGAGGTGCTATTACCCCTAGGAAAATAATTTTGTACAAACAAAAAATATGTCAAAGGATAAAGAGCTCTGAAAGGTAACTCAAAATTGAATAACAAACCCACAAAAGGAACAGGGAGGAAAACTAATTTGTAGAGACTTTGGTCTCTGCCTAAGCGAAACAGAAATGAACAGAAAAACAGAATCAGGGCATATCCAAACTCAAAATACATCCAAAAAAATAATAATGACCAACAAGGATGAAATAAAAAATTAGTCATAAAATTAATCAATGAGATGCATAAGTCAGAGTGAGTTAATTTTCACAAAGCATTTGTTTTAATAAAAATAAAGCCATTGGGTTGGGGCTTTCCCCATGGTCAGTCTTTCCTGTTCCAGCTTGTCACTTATTTTTGATAAATTTGGAGACACATGTCTGGGAACAGGGATTGTGACCCTGTCACATTGCTGAAGTTCCTTTCGCTATTCCAATTCTATGGTGAATATAAAAAGGACAATAAGATTCCATATATCTAACTGCTGAATTTGATATTTATGTTACCTGTTTTTAAAATGCACAGAGGAGATAAGCAATTTGCCCTCATTCGTCTGTTATCCCAGGGACCCAGATTTATCCACTTTGAGGACAGTCACAGAGACAAATAAGGAACAGCTATTTGCACAAAGTTTTGAATAAATAAATAGATTCAGTGAAGTTGTACACTGGAGGCTTGGGTCTTACACTGCTATCTACTCCTATTATCCCATAGAAATAAAGATTTGCTGATTGCCTGCCCCAGCAAAAAAGCCAGTCCCTTTCCCCAGTTTTCACTCCCAACCAGTTTCACTTGTTCTGGTGTACCGAGTGAGGTGCTGGACTGGGAGGCTCTTCTTCCCAGGCTCAGTGACGAAAGCAACTCTCCCAGGCTGCAGTTCAGAAGAAGGATGTGCTAATGGTCAGTGACCCAGCGGAGACATTGCTCTGCTGCAGATTACTCATGTGCTTTGGAAAACAATGTTGTAATACTCCTTTTCAGATGAAAATCACCCTCACTGTGAAATTTAAGTTTCTTTCTATGTCCTCTGTGTATCACATTCTGGGTATGAGCATGAGAGGCATGTTTTTCAGCCAATCGAAGCTGGTCTAAAACCACGTTGCTGCTGAAGATCTCACACCTCCCCTGGCCCGGACTGTATATTCCCATATGCTGGCATAGTCTCATGAGTTTGACCGGTTTGTTAATCTGACTGGACACAAATCCTTTTTTTGTATATAAAGTTTGTTTCCAGTCATTGCATAGCTACATTGAGTTCTTTAATGGATAGAAGAGTAAGTGAGGGAACACAGGACCGAAGTGTGGGTGGCGACACCAGCATCTCCTTCCCCCCTTTTGGTGGTACCATGCCCTTAGATTGGCTGGAAGGGATGGTGGAACTAGACTGCTACCTCCAGTTCTGGTTTGTTTAGTAAAAGGGTTACTATCTGATGGTTTTCAACTGCAGCTAGCATTTAAACTATGTAAAATGAGACTCAAAGTCTGGTGTTTAGTTCAAACACTTCACTTTTACAGATTTGCTCTTCCTCCCAGCAGTTTGCTGCGTCAAATTTCATTCCTTTTCTTCTTGCCATGCAAAACTACCTTTTCATCTCTTCCACCTCTCAAATTCCTCCCACCCTGGATTTCATCAGTGAAATCACCTTAGGTTTACCCTAAAATAATTTAGGAGTATTTAAAAGACTGTGAATTGAAATTGAGGTCTCATGTGGTTTTGGTTTTGCAGTGCAAATTATCCCGGAAAACATGGCAGAAGACTGCAGAAACTGGAAACCGAAGACAGTTGTTAGAAGAATCTGTGCTCAGGAATATCACAATAATATATGGAGGAAATGTACAACCAAGCCGAAAATAAAGAACAAATCGGTCCCATGGGTCAATCATTCAGTTGCAGCGCCTGTGCCACACGTCAGGACAAATGTCTTTCATAAGAACGTAATTTGACAGATCTTTGGAGGGCAAACTCTGTTACTGCTGCTGTAATGCCAGTAAATTCTCCCCCAGACTGTTCCTGACGAGTGTGTTGTTCATTCCCACCCACTCCAGCTGAGAAACAGCCTTCCGGAGGGGGTCACCATGTACTTTCTGTGAACCAGAGGACCAACAGCTAAAAGCTCTGTCTATATCTGTCCTCAGACCCATTGAACACCTCCGGATGCTGTCTTCCAAGAGATCAAAAAGGATTGGGAAAGAGACTCCTCTGGATGCTCTCTTAAAGGGGATCAAAAAGAATTGGGAAAAGGCTGTCCCTGATAAAGTCCGTTGCGGACATGGCAGGTGGTTGCTTCTGGATGAACACTTACAAGACGTGACCAGTGCTACTGGGGAAAAGATTCGAGGGCAAGCAGAGAAGGTTTAAGTGCAGACGGCTGTTTGAGACGAGTCGTATGAGCCGTGAGTGTTGCAGCAGGACTCCTGGCTGACGCCACCAGAATTTCTGCTGATTACTGGGGGAACGTATGATTGATGTTAAGGGCCAAGCTGGCCCCATCCACATCATTTTGCCTACCTCTGCCAATAGATGCGAACAAAATCGGCAGCTGGTATTATTCTCTTATATTGCCCCAGCTGTCTTTAATGAGGCAGCCTGAGTGCAGCCCTTTCTTCCTGCTTCCCCACCAGCTAATCCCTGGGCTGGGGTAACAGCCCTTGCCTTTCTCTTGGCCACAGCCACTTGCTGTAGTTCTCTATAATTTTGTTTTAAGATGTTTAGAGGCTAGGACTATTTAATTTGCTCTCTAACCTTTTTATTTTGATTCCTGCTATGGGTTTTTTCTTCATGTGTCAAACTCCTAAGAGAACAGCATTCAAAATGTGAAATGTGAAAGCATTAGGAGAGCTGCAACGGTACAATGTGTTATTCTCCTGCACGTAATCTGAATAAGTTGTCAGCAGTAAAGTCCAGGAGTGAGTTTCAAATTTGCCATTCTCCCTTTTTGCAGAAACCACCTTTTTTGAGCCAAGGCCAGTTATTGGTTCAATGGCCTTAAAGGATGCTTTCGTAGCTAAAAACTCGAGAGAAACTCCGGTTGTCTTTGGCTGCAGTTCAAGTGACCAGATACCCTGTTATCACTCTGTTAGATGCAGGCAGCTTTGAGGCCAAGTCTGAAAGCCCACTTGAGTCATACAAACACATCGTAAATATGCAGTTATCACAGAGCTATGATATATTTCAGTTACGTATTATACATGTTGATTTCTCCAGCATGGTCTGTTATTGCCAGAAATGGGAACTAGTGGGACAGTAGATAGGTAACTACTGATGGGTGGGAAAAACAGCAGTATGTTTATTTTATGTCAATTTTGTTAAGTGTATCCCTGCTGATATTTTTTATTTGCAGAGTTTAAGACGTTCAGAAATTATGCTGGGGGGAAAAAAAAAAAGACATCTCTGACATAGCAACATCCATAAGCATTGGTATCATTAGCTTATAGGAAGAGTACGTAATTGTACATTTACCTGCAAAGAATTACAGTATCATTTGGATAGCTATTTGTGGAACATTTGGAAATTGGCCATTCTTGCAATTACATGCCAGACCAAGAAATAAAGATGGTAAATAACATCAAGGAAGATTACCCCTGAAGTTATGTCCAAAGGTTCCAGATACAGTCAGGAGAATCCTGCCTTCTCTGTAGCCATTTTAATAGTTCTGGGGACATCTAGCTATAGTTTGTGCAAGCGCACACACAGGTAAACGAAGCAAGCAATGCAAGATCTGGTTCAGTATTTCCTCTTTCAGGGCTAATGCATAGCTAGTTCTTGAATTAAAACAGCTTTCTATTAGTTGTATCTTTGTTTGCTTAAGCATAATTATAGGAGAGGGAGACATGGATGTAATGAGTTACATTAGGAGCTAAGTTAGTATGGAATAAACAAATGCTAGGTTACCATTGGCAACTTTTACTGTTCCAGTGACAAAAAGAATTGATTCATACTTTGAGTAATTTGTCTATAATAATGCTGATTAATGCTTTCTATAAAAATTAATGAGATTTCTCCCTCATTTTTTACATGAATAATAAAGTATTTTATACATGCTTGGGCTTGGAAATACTGTTTAATTACTTCTATTATAGTGACATGTTAGTCAGCACAAAGTACTGTTATTTGAAATCAAGTTCTAAAGCTTTAGTTCCCTTTTTGTCACTGCGAAAGAGCAAGCTAGCTGTACTAGGCATTTGTAATCCCAGTGGGGCATCTTTACTGCTTGTATAACCGTCATGTCCTTGCTTTCAGTTCTTTGCTTTAATTTTTAATATCAGAAATTATAGACTTTATCTGGTATGGATTTACAGTCACAGACTTCTGCAAACATTCCTCTGAGAATAAGTATTTCTCCATTGTCTTATTACTTTCTTTCAAATTAGCTCATTAAGCATCAAAGGATTATTCACACCAGATAAAAAAGCATTGTAAAGCATGGCTGAAGACTTACCATCTTACATCTCAAACATAAAATGTAAGCAAGAAATTTTGTGCTTAGTTCAAGTAAGCCAGAAAATCAACACACCTGCCAAGGTGGCAAGCTGGATCTGCTCCCTGCCCATCAGGCACCTTTTAGGGAGGGATGGGACTGCACACCTGGGAGAAGCGGAGAAACAGAGAGGAGAGGAGAGGAGAAGGAGAAGGAGAAGAAGGAGAAGGAGAAGGAGAAGGAGAAGGAGAAGGAGAAGGAGAAGGAGAAGGAGAAGGAGAAGGAGAAGAAGGAGAAGGCAGAACCACCTCTTTCAAAAGGAGCAAGCTGGAAGCGTGGACCAGCCCATCTCATGGTTGAGCTGTGGTTGCACAGTGCAGGATTTTATCCTATGAGTCTTCTGGCTCGTATTTCCTACCTTTAAAAGGACTGTCCTACACCCTTTAGGATCAGTTCTGAGTAAAGAAAGATCTTCATTTGGCAATGTATTTGGCACAACTGAAATATAAAATGAAGGCAAAATAAACAAAAATAAACAATGTATCAAAAGGTCCACTACTGTGAGAATCGTACCCTAGAAATACATAATGATTCCTAAGCTCAGGCTTCCACCAGCACATCTGTAATTCAGTAAAAATGTGACGATACAAATATAAATGCTGTGATTTCTGTTTATGCTTTAGTTACCAAAATGCGTTTGTAGTTGTTGTTACCTATCCAGGATGTTTTAAGAGTCTGTAAGCCTGATCTTTCTAATATCGTTTTAAAATCTAGATGACAGAATATCCATTTTGTTGTTTTGTTGTGAATAAAAAAAGGAAGCAGAGAAAACTTAGGTTCTGTGATACTGAAAATTGCTCCGAGGTAAGTCATTGCTCTGCTATGAAACTTTTTACTTTTTGAACATACTAAATATCGATTTTAACAATTCTCCCTTATCTCCCCAGTCACTACTGAGTTATTAAGGCAAGTCCAAAGGACAAGTTGCAAGAAGAAAAAAATGAAATGATCATCTTCTATCAGTAGCTGTGATAGATTCAACTTTGTCAATACAAGATATTTATCTTTGAAGAAGATGATACATGCCATTTATCTTCAATCTTTCTCATTCAGAAAGTGTAAATGTTTTGCCATTTTATAAGTGATCAGAAAAAATTTCCATACCTCTTTGTGAAACCACGTAACATTAGATACATTTTCAACACAGAGAAGTATTTGCCAGGTAGATCATAGCAATCTTACTTATTTATCACTTAGAAATGTTGACATCCTGATACATTAAAGTTTTACTTCACTAATTGGTATAATTAAAATATCACAGTGAGGGGGCTTAATTTGAAATGTCTCTGTGAGCTAAATTGGTTGTGTATTCTCAGGCTGAAAGTCATACAGATGGATTTATTCTGTACTGATCTAGTCTGAAATTAATTCTATATTGAAAGTACCTTGCAAGTGATTTTTCTAAGAGAGAGTAGGGTAATGTTCCTGCTTTGAAGTGGGTAACGTTTCTACTTTAAAGCAGAAGGATATGATAAAGATGCAGATCATTTATAACAGCTAAAATATTAACACACAAAAGCCATTATACTATTACTAAGCAGAGATGTCATGGAAGTAATGGACAAAATATCTTTAAAACTGTGAAAGCACATAGCGTCTGTCCTTTTATCATGTTTCCTTTGCCAGCAAAGCCAGCTTGTGAAGTTTCTGCTCCTCAGTCCTCTCAGCCTTATCTTTCCTGACTCCTGCAGAAGCCCTTTCCCTGTCAGATATGCTGGTACAACCTTTTGTGGAACACTTTTGTCATTGCGATGATCTCGATTAAAGTAATCAATCCTCAAAAGGAAAAGTGTTATTTTCACCTGGTCTTTTCACCAGTCTTCAGTACAAAAACCAGTAGAATTGGTGCAAATGAGGGACAGCAAAAGAGTATAGGAGCAGGTACAACAGGATAATCGGGAACCTCTAAAAATGACTTTTCTGCAAAAGAAAGCATGCCATGTAGCTCTAAGTAATAGGTCCTATTACCTTATCAGTGAGGGACAGAACCACCTTTCACTCAGTCTCTTTTCTCAGGGAATAGCTCCAATGAAGCCAACATCGTTGAAATGGTGTGAAAAATGGAACAATTTAAAAAGTCAAGTGAGATTAGCTTCTAAATGGGATCATAATCAAGCTCCTTTAGCTTAATTATCTCAGGCCATATGCTCAGCTGTAGCCCTGTACAAGGGAAAAAACAGGCCCCCTAAGGAATGCTGTGTAAGCAGGTTGTGACCCTGCGTGCCTGTGATACAACGTGACAGGTCTCTGCCCTCTGCCAACACCAGCTAGCAGAGCTATGGAGCTGCAAACGGGGGAACAGACAGAGATTCCTAGGCACTGAAGACACCTCTTGACACCTTGCTAGCATCCTCTAACAGGCTGTGTCGGAGGCCACTGTGCCGTGCTTGCACTCGCGCTCCAGGCTGAGCCCATGCTCTCGACTTTGCTTTCAAGTGAGAGCTGGGTTAGTTCTGTATGCATTTATTGCATGCATTTATTCCCACGAGTAAATAAAATAGAATTATGAGGTTATATGTTTTATATTGTGGATATGGTTTTGAGGAACCTTCTGGGAAGAGACAGTTTCACAGGAGCTGCTGTGGTTTTTGGTCACCATGGTCCTGCCCTCCCCAGGACCCCTTTTCTCTGCCATCTTTTCACCCTGCCCTCTTCATGTTGGCTCCAGCCCTCATCAGCCTGCAGTGAGCCATATCAGATCATTAACCAAGCAGAAAACAATTCATTATTTTTTGTAGCTAGATTTACAGTGCTTAGAGATGGAAAAAAAAATGAAATGAGCTTCAGAGCTTCCAGCACAATATCCACAGTTTCATCTCAACCATACCAGAAATCTAATTTTAAACCATCCTTTATAGATCTGCAGAGAGCAACCCACTGCTCTATCCGATTTTAGCTGTTGATAGACTGTATTCCACAGCACTCGCAGAAACAGAGAGCTGTTGTGAACACTTGTTCCCTTCATAGCCAAAACCCTTCTAATTCAATGCTTAATTTTCCATCTTAACTGCAAACTTCATCACTGGTACTTGACTTTCTTTCAGAACACAGATAAAATCATTAAGTGTCAGAGGCCGAAGAACTGATCTCTGCAGGGTCTCACAAGAAACACAGTCACTCAGTAATAATTCCTTATTTATAATTATTATTGGGACTTGCCATTTAATCTGTCCTAAATTCATTAGTGCCATGTTGATACTGTACCACCCTGGATAATTGATCAAGATGTCATGCAACACTAGGTCAAATGCCTTACAGGAACAAGTCTGCTACATCAAAAATATTATCTTTATCAATCAAACTTGCAATCTCATCAAGAAGTGACTCCACTAGCAGCAGAGAAAAAAATGTCCTTAAAACTGTGAAAGCACACAGAGGCTGTTCTTTTATCATGTTTCCTTTGCCAGCAAAGCCAGCTTGTGAAGTTTCTGCTCCTCAGTCCTCTCAGCCCCATCTTTCCTGACTCCTGCAGCAGCCATTCTATCACTCGGTCTAGGATCAATGCCACGGCTGATGGACTAATCACCTTTTACATTATCTTACTCAATTTTGTTGACTGGCGGTGCAATGCTAGTCTTCTGCCAGCTCAGGGAGCTTCTTGACCAGCTGCTGGATGAAGCCCTCTGGAGCTGCTGGTTTAGAAACCTCTATCTTTATTGATAACCCTGTTCTGAGTGACAGTTTAGTTAGCACATATTTATTCATTATTTTGCTTCAACAGGAATACATCATCTGCTTGTTTGCTTTTTCCCAAATGCAGAACAAAAACTCCACTGAAAAATCTGAGCCTCTCTGAATTATTCTCAAGATCTCCACAATACCTACCTAATGACTGGCCAATATTACTATTCCATTGGTTTTTTTCTTAATCATTGAAAGTTTCTTTGTACTGTCCTTAACGCTTCTGATTTGTAATTTTTTTTTGCTTCACTTACCAATTTTCTATCATTCTCTGCATATAACTCACAGCTTTTGGTATCAGTGTACAAATTTTTCCATTTGAATAGTGTTGGTGGTCTTGTGGATAAGATTATGATAGCTGCTATTTAACATCAGCCTTACTTGAAGCTGAAAGTAGGCCAGCTGAAGCATTTTTAATTAGCATGGTGGGGCAAGAAGGTTAAACATTAGATTGTGGTTTTAGAGCATCTCATTTTTCTTGAAGTATTGTTTGCTTTTTTAGCATGGGCTCTTATGAAAAGAAGGTTTATGTGATCATGACAAGCATTTATTTGTGTGCGTGTGCATCTAGCTTTCCTTCCTCCATATCCCCACTGATATTTGAGCCTATAGTTCAGTTTCTCCTCAGTTTGCCAGGGGTAAGATACCCCCAAATTGCCAATAAATTCATGAAAAATCAACAGGCAAGAAAAGCTAACTGCAGGGGTGACTGCCATCATAATCTCCTGCCCTGGAAGATCTATATGGTATTACACTTGCCGCAGCTGTGAGCAGTGCTGCAGCCAGCGTTTGTGCATCGTCAGGAAGAGATCTGTGGGAAACTAGGCTTCCTTATTCCCTGTAGTCATGCATGAAAACTTTAGTTTGTTCAAAAATTACTTCTCTTACTTGACTTGATTGTAATTGCTTTCAACATTGTGAATTGGCCATGAAAAGCACTGAGAATTTGTACGACCCCCTGCCATGTTTACTAGGAAGTAGCTTATTTAAACCCTAGCAGCTCGGTTATTAAGCTAAACCAACATATGCCTGTAATAAACACTTCTGTAAAATAAGCCAGATGAATCACCCTCAAGAAGTGCCTTTCTCTCTGCTGAATACTAAGGAAGCTTAGACAGCTAGCTTAGATCAGACACCTAGTTTTCAGACAGCTAAAATTAGTGAGATGAATCTGGGCAAAAGGCCTGGACTGGGTCACTGCAACGTCCATTGTAGGTGTCTGCTTATTTTAGCTTAATGACAAAACCATCAGAGTCCTAAGACAGACTGATGTGTTATCTGCCGTCCTTTCCCCCCTCCACTAACGTTAGGTTCACTAGCTTAATAATTGTTAAACTTAGGCTTGAATCTAACAGCATGCTTGAGGAAGTCCATAAATCCTGGAATCCCTTCCAGGATTTATGAAGTCTAACGGATCAGTCCCATACCCTTAACACCTAGCGGTATGCAGGGAAGCTCCGTACAAAAATAGAGAAAAAGACCCTAGCGTGCATGGTAGTGCTCTACCATAAACTATAATATACAATACACCTTTCTTTGACTATGGGATCCAGGCAGGAGTTAAGACTGGAAACAAACACTATAGACACCAGAGAACAAAAACCAATGGAAACTGGTATGGTTCCTGCCTCTCTACGGTACCTTCCATAATGAAAAAAAATATTCCATTTTATATGTCAAGGGCATAGCTTGATCCAATCTGTTCTCGACCAGAAAAAAAAAAAAAAGGGTCAGAGCATACAGGCTGTGAGATTTTACCTATCCTTGACCATAGACAAGCACTATATATGCAGTATATAGTATAGTAGCAGCACCCTTGTGTATATATATATATATGTATGTATACAGTTATTCAGAATTGGGCATTGTCATGGGTTAACCCCAGCCAGCAACTAAGCACCACACAGCCACTCGCTCACTGCCCCCTGATGGGATGGGGGAGAGAATCAGAAGGGTAAAAGTGGGAAAACTTCTGGGTTGAGATAAACACAGTTTAATTATTGAAATAAAATAAAGTAAAATAGTAATAGTAATAATAATAATAATAA
>NW_008795036.1:2426264-2429599 GCF_000699145.1 Aptenodytes forsteri
GGTATGGGATGTCCCTTGGGCCAGTTTGGGTCAGCTGTCCTGGCTGTGCCCCCTCCCAGCTTCTTGTGCACCTCCTCGCTGGCAGAGTATGGGGAGCTGAAAAGTCCTTGACTTAGTATAAACACTGCTTAGCAACAACTAAAACATCAGTGTGTTATCACATTATTCTCATCCTAAATCACAGCACTATACCAGCTACTAGGAAGAAAATTAACTCTATCCCAGCTGAAAACAGGACAGGCATGTAGCAATAATGAGTCACCTGGATTATGTCAAACCCCCCCGTATTTCTTTCTGTAAACCCAGGAGGCCAAATATTGTAGTTCCCAATTATAAAAAAATGGGCAGGCTGTGGGATTTTTGCCTTCTAGCGCCACTTCAGGGTTTCCTATTGAAAAATATAATGGCTTAGAGCACTAAGAAGATTTATGGATACTTTTTAGTTGATTAGCTTTTACGGTACCAAGAATTCATTGGATGCTTAACTATGTATTACTTTTACTGTTCTACATCTTGCTGTGATTTGTTCATCTATACTACTCAGATATTATTATTGTTTGAAATAGCACATTGATCAGCAAACAGTGTATTTCCTAATCACTTGCTTATGCAAGTAATTAATTCTGGAAAGTTTTAACTCTTATAAATTTAACTCATAAGTAAAATGTCTGATTAATATTTTTCCTCGTGGGTTGATTATTTTTACAGGAAAGAGGAAAAGAAAGCTTCAGAAAAAAAAAATTTGAAGCAACTTAATTCCTACTCAATATATGGCTTGATAAGAATCTGTCAACATCAGCAAGATAGGATTCAGTGAAAGACTTCCTAAAGTGGAAAAATGAGCTAATGACCTTCTCCAAAATTTGAAAAATATTACTGTACTTAATGATTTTTCACCAAATTCTACCACACAGAACTTGCACAATTGCCCTACTGATTAGTTACACCTAGTCCAGTATCCCAGAAAAAAAAAAAAGTTTATCTAAAAATGTAACAAAAAATAGAAATTAGAAGAAATATATAGCTTTCAAAACACAGCCAACAGTCAATAGTTCAAACCAATCTTTTTCAAGCCTCCCTAATTAGCGATTGGCTTATTCCATGAGGTCTGAAAGTTTATATTCCTTGTCCATTTAATGTGGTACTTACTAATGGAATTGGATACACTTGTTAGCCATAGCAGAAACCAATATTTCATTTACACTGAAGGCACTTGACATTACCCCAACAGTACCTTAATGTGTGTGACAATATAATTTATGTCTGTTTTTCAATCCCTTTTACACTGCGGTAGGGGTGTAATATGATCTAATATATATGAAAATTTGATGCTACCTAGCCTCAGCTATCTTGCTGGAAAGAGTACTGTAGGTAAGTAGTGTTATTTTAAATTTTCATATGTTTTTATTATTTTTAAATGTCTTCATGAAAATAAAGAGGGATGCCTAATTTATTCCTAATTTATTAAATTCTACATAGACCACCCATTAATTATATTGAAAGGATGAGAAACCTGCCCGTTCCCTCCTACCTGGCTCAATGACATTCATTTAGTTTTGCTGGGTTGGTTCTCCACTGGGTTGGCAAGTTGAGCGGGCTCCCTCAGCAGTCAGACAAGCACCAGCATCAGTGTAGACAGGTTATTTCAGGTTGCTTTTCTTTCAACTCTTCTCAATTTTACTACACCAACTGAGGGGACCAGAACTGCACCCTCACGATGTGGGCAAACCGTGGATCCAAACAGTGGCAGCATGCTCCTTGTTTTGTTATCTATTCTCTACCTGAGAATTACTAATATTTTATTTGCCTCTTTGAACCCTGTCAAACACTGAGCTGATCTTTTCTTGCAAATCCTTACTCCAAAAAATTAATAGTCAACTCAGAGCATGTTGTTTAGCAGAGTTGGGATGGTGGTTTTTTCTTTCTCATATACTTCACATTTATCTACAATGAATTTTGAGCCATTTTATTGCCCCGTGATTTAGTCTTCTAAAGTCTATCTCAAATTCTTTATTGCCCTTATGATCCTGGATAACTGTGCGTCATAATAAAACTTTTTTACTTCACTGCTCATCTCATTGCCCAGTTCTTTCACAGAGCTGTTAACCAGCAGATATCTCTGTGAAATGTCTGCGACATTTCACTGATAAACTCTTGGGAGTGCTGTCCCTTCCATCTCACTCTCTGTTTCTTAACTTTTAGCCAACTATTTACCTGTGCAAGAGCTCTCCCTTTTCTGCTATGGATACTCAGTCTCCTTAAAGCTGTTGTGGCCAGTCTTTGCCCAGAACTTTTTTACAAACCTGCCTCAACCAAACTCACTCTTAACCCACATACTTCTTTACTCTGATTTTCAAATATAGCCAATAGACTTACAGGACTGCTGACAAAAAAAAAAACCCAAACCAAAATACCACACACACACACAAAAATCAACAAAAAAACCCATGTTGACTCTTCCAGTGGATCGTGTTTATCAGGTATCTATTAATCTTACTTTTCACTATAGTTTCTTCTAATTTTCCCAGTGCAGATATCAGGCTTGTGGGATTGTAATTCCTTAGATGAGCACTGGAAGCTGTTTTGGCAATGTACAAGGGTACACAGAGCACCCTTCAGGCTGCAGGTACTAAGGCAGCTCTAAGCAAGAGATAAGCCACCTGCAGTAGCAATTCAGGTTCTTCATCCTTGAGTAGTCTTCAGACTCCCAGGTAAGATCAGTTTGGCCCAGGCAGTTTGTTACCACTGATTTTGTTAAATTGCTCCAAAACCTCTTAAGTCAGTTTAAGTTGAGACAAATCCTCTAAAGAGTGCCCTGCAAAAAAGGGCTCTGATGTGGGAATGTGTTTATCTTCTCTGCAATGACCTAATGCCATTTCCATCTCAGATCTTTGTTCTCTCAAAACTGAGCCGTGATGATATTTAGAAATTTGCCTTTCCTGTGTCTCTAATAATTTTGTGATATCTTTCTGGAAACAGGCAATAAGAATTAAGGACTTGATCTATATGTCACTCTAACATTTTTGGTACTTCTTTTATTCTTTTCTTAAAGAAATAGTTCTGTTTGCTTCATTCTTTGGTTTTTTTTTATTGAGCTGTTTTTGTGGTTTAACCCCAGCCGGCAACTAAGCACCACACAGCCGCTCGCTCACTCCCCCCTGGTGGGATGGAGGAGAGAATCAGAAGAGTAAATGTGAGAAAACTCCTGGGTTGAGATGAAGACAGGTTAATAGGTAAAGCAAAAGCTGCACATGCAAGCAAAGCAAAACAAGGAATTCATTCACTCCTTCCCACCGGCAGGCAGGTGTTCAGCCATCTCCAGGAAAGCAGGGCTC
>NW_008795036.1:2429724-2431694 GCF_000699145.1 Aptenodytes forsteri
CTTTAACGAAAACATTCCTGTGTTATCAACACTGTTTTCAGCACAAATCCAAAACACAGCCCCATACTAGCTACCGTGAAGAAAATTAACTCTGCCCCGGTCAAAACCAGCACAGCTGTCAAAAGTAAATGCCATATTTGTTTTTGCTAATGGATATAGCCTGTTGAAAACTCCTAAATGTCTGAGTAGTTATCTTATTTCTTTCCAATGGGATTCTAATCTTTCATGTGGCAAAATAAATTTAATTCTCTATTGTGCTTTCAAACATTTCTTTCTTGCTTGCTTGCTTCCTTGTTTTCTGTCTGTCTATCTCTTTCTTTTTTTTCAAGTTATCTGCAAATTTAGCAATTCACTTAAGATATTAGATGGACATTGTTTAAACCCCGTTGCTGTGATTTAAAATTGAAGGCACCTTGTTATAGAGTGATGGAAAATTGTTCAACAAACAACTGAGGAAAATAAATAGTTCCTTTTTTGTATAATTCTTTCTTATTTAATGGCATATAATGTATATATATTAACTCTGAGGTTCTAATCTTCTAAATAGGTTTTAAATTCATTATACTGTATTTTAGCATCCATCAATGAATATAATGGTTATTTAAGTCAACAGGAGTTTTGCCTGCTTCAGTAAGGTAGGAGAAAAATCTCAGTTCTCTCCTTTGATCATATGACCAACCACAAAATCTCTGAAGTGAAGCCCAGGCAGGCAACACCAGGACCAGAAGTGGTTGTACTGCATCACCTTTCCCTAGTGAAATATTGCAGGGAAATTTTACATGAGGGAATCGAAGGGCTGTTGATTCATGTAAGATTTCTCACATACTGCACAGTTACACTGATGAACGTGGGAGTGCTTCTGACTTTACAGACTCAGGCGGAACTCCCTGTTATATTCTCATCAGTGTATTTAGGGAAAAAAAAAAAGACCTGGGATGTATGCCCCAGTCCAATCAAGATCTTGGAGAAAGATTCAGCCACCCAGCAGCCCTCTTGCTATTTGCTTTCCATGGTAAGGAAACCTGAGCATTCAGGCTGTATGTGAAGCACAGATCACTCCAGCACATAACCAGTATAGAATAAGGGGAAGAAAAAGCTGGATTTCAGCAGGTAAGTACAAATTGCATAGTTACCATTTAATATTCTGCCTGTTTCTGAACAAATAGGATTTGCCTTGATTGACATGGAGATCCCCTTTCCAAGCAAAAATCTTTTGAATTTCAGCGTTTCTGAGATTTAAGCTTGATCGATGTTTTGTATGCTCTGAAGTTCTTTGATTTTTCCAGCTCTATTTCTTGGTCTAATGCAAGATATTATTTCTCCTCACAGCCCTGTCTTGATTTCAGAACATTTATGGTATTCTGATGAAAGCACGTAAACGTTTCTCTTAGAGGTACATGGTCAGAATAAAAGACACCATTGTCACTGGTGAATATAAAAACATTTTTTCTGAAAAGTCAGTAAAATCCACCTCCCTGAAATGAATGACAATTTCATGTGACTGTTACTGTGATTTTTCAATATTTACTGCCTGTTTTTCATATTTATAGCTTCTTGTTGTTAGCATGGAGTTTCTTCTTAGAGAAGATCTATTATTTCTTTTCCTTGGCATACACAGTAATATATTTAGAAATTCAGGAGGCCTCAAAGAACTGTCATGTGTAACTAACCTGGACAACAACAGCAGCAAATGTAAACTTGTTAGGATTTTTTTCCAAATTACTATACAGTGATGACTGAGATTTGCTTGCCTCTGTATGTGTCTTGTATTCTGAAAAGCTGTCTTCTGCCTTTTAATTTGGTTACTTTTTGGAATATTTTTCCTTAGAAGATTTAGCAGAAACTTGATAAGCTTGATTATGTAAATGAAAAGTTTAAAAATCTTTATACTGTAACAGAAACAGTTTTGATGATTTTTGATTTAATAACAATAATAAAAATTTCTATCCAAGAAATAGGTCTATTTTCCC
>NW_008795036.1:2431743-2443906 GCF_000699145.1 Aptenodytes forsteri
AGAAAGGGAGAATTTAATTAACCAACTATTATAAGGCAGAAAAGCAGATTTGATTTGAAAGAAAAGGAATCAATTTAATAATAGACTTTCTTTTCTCTTAGGTAGTTAGAAGGTTATAAACTAAAAAAAAACCACCCTAAATAATTTGGAATTCTCAAATTATGCAAGCTTGAAATTCCCAAAGTTCCCCTTTCATTCTTAATGCCTTTATATACACCCTGTTGATCTGAAGCAAAGAAATATAGGAAAATATACAAATTAGTATATTTTCTCTGACTGTCACCAAATAAATAGAAGCAAAAGTAGTTAAGAATATTATTTTTATTTCAAATGCAACCATGAAAAGTAACATTATTGGAATTTTGTACAAGGCAACAAGTTAAGTAAGCTGACTCAATAAGCTACTTGAGAAACACCACTTTAAAGCATTGACTACTGGAAGACGAAGAGAAATCAGGAGATCAACAAAAGAACTCAATAAGTGAACATTAAATTACATATTTGATGTCAAGAGTAGTAAAAATGGTATTGCTGTCTCAAGGCGTTTTTGTTTTAATTTCCAGATGTTGACTAGAGCGATGCCCTTTGTTTTCA
Organism: Aptenodytes forsteri; assembly: GCF_000699145.1. Taxonomy (NCBI): domain Eukaryota; kingdom Metazoa; phylum Chordata; class Aves; order Sphenisciformes; family Spheniscidae; genus Aptenodytes; species Aptenodytes forsteri. The sequence goes on from NW_008795036.1 coordinate 2,432,338, forward strand.
TAGTACAAATAACTTGCTAGTAGTCTAAAAAATGGAAACTTTTTAAAATTTGTTTTTCTTTTATTCCTTTCCCAGTGTTTCACAGCAGGGCCACTTATCACATTCAGGGAAAAAGTTGCTCAGGACATACCTGGCTAAGCTTTAAAAAGTTTTTGTCCTCCCAGCTGATTCATTACCCGCGCATGTCTCGTGCAATATTGTGACAGAGGAAGAAAATGCACGGGAGGAAGTTCTCATACCACAAAGTACATTTTGGGACACAAAAAATGTGCTTCTCATAACTTTTCTAATGCAGATGGCAAACCTGCAGCGCTCTGAATGCTCTTGATTCTGGTCACACACAGGAAACAAAAGGTTTGGATGCGTAGTCCCACAGTCGTTTCCGCACTGCACTGTTTGCACTGATGTATACTTGCTGGTCTGCTGACATATGCCAGCCTGGGGTTCATTTTCAGTTATTTCCTTTACCTATTATACAAAAATTGGAGACAAGATAATTCACCTTTGAGATAAACCAGTGTTTGAGGGGTAGCATAACGAAAAAGAAAAAGAAGACCTGCCAGCAATCCCAAAACATCAGTAGGTATTTCTGTAACATCACCACAAAGCAGGCTGCACAAAAGAAAGTACAGATTCACTTTTTGTAACTGAAAGTCCCCACTGGTCCATTATGAGACAAACACAACTAGTTAAATGAAAGAATTGAGATGTTATACCTTGAATTCACCCTGTAGGCTTGATCACTAATTTTTCTAATGTTCCCCCATGTATAGAAAAGAACAGAGGTAGAATAAATGATTCCATTTCCAGGTGTTTTATGAGCCTGTTCCAAGACGTTAATGTTTGCTTTTGGCTTCAGGTCAGATTGTGCGTGCGTGCACACGCACACAGGCGCAGACTCATAGACATTATGCTGAACCAACTTTGAAGGTGATTTTTTAGAGTCTTCAGACTATCACTGAACTCTCTATATAGTAAGTCTTATGGGTAAGCTACACTTACTAGAGAGGGCCAGGGAACAAACGTGAGGACTAGATCCCGGTTACACATGCCACTTGCTCCCTGGCTCTGCTTTGTGATGTTCCTACAACCTTTCTCTCCAGAAAAGCCTGGAAGCAGTTTTGGAGATATGGTTTACTGCAGCAAGTGCTTACCTAGAGCATGGTGGATGTGACTGCACCCTCCACTACTACCCTAGCGTCCTGTGCACCTCCGAGCACCCCCAGGTGCCCTCTAGCCCCAACACACGCAGTGCACAGCCTGCTGTAAAAGTTTCAGCTAGTGAGATACAAGAGAATCCTCCGATGCTCTGAAATACTTTGAACTGAAGGAGAAAAAAAGAAGAAAGACAGTAAAAGCATAAGAAAGGTATTGAGAAACAACATACTGAAGGAGTTGATAACATATTTTCAAGGACCTTCTAGTATATTCTAATATGCACTTTTGGTTTAAGTTGGGTGTATAAGAGTTTTCTTGCTTTCAATATAGCAAGTTTAACTGAGGCTGCTCCACTCCTATTAATTATAGCATGAACACAACCACATTGTTTCTATGATAAGACGTTGCTAGCTGTTACAATGGCATATTATCCAAAACATGGATTCATTTATTTAAAATAAACGTGAACGATTAAGTGACAGAACTGGTAAGCAGAGGTGCATCGGTGGTCAAAATTTCTACATTTCTTTTAAATCAAATGGAAGCAGTGTCACACCAGCTTTATTTTACATTTTAACCAGTAACTGCTACAGCCTTTAAGTGTCAGGTTTCTTTGCTTGCATACACTAAAGATCAGCCTCTGTTTCAAGGCACCTGCTTCTACTTTCTGCAACACATTTTTGGCTGGGCAGGCACTGTGTTGCCGGTGATCTGGTCTTCACTACTGTCTGGGCAGGAAGAAGTCTCTACCCAAATCAAACCAAACACAAGTCAACACGAGAGGGAGATAGCTGTCCTTGTAAACTGCACTGACAAGGATTTAGGCAGTGAAATTAGTACTGTGATTAACATAGAAATTTTCATCTAAAAGTATATTTTCTAATCTAACCCTAAGTCTAAAATATGCTCTATTTCATCCAAGAATGAGTTTCAGATAAGTGAGAGTAAAACAACCACTTCAAAGTACTGGTTTTAGGAACAGAAGAAAACAAAAGGAAATTAAAACCACAGGAGGAGCCCACGCAGTTGGAATGTTTTTAATAATACCAAATGCCGAGGAAAAACAGCCTCAAGCAACAGAAAATAGGCCTCAGTTTGACTTCTCTTTGGAAAGAGAGAGGTTGCACAGTTCAGAGCTCACAGCAACCTGACAGGGCACAAGAAATGCTGAGAGGTCCCTGTGGCCTGGGCTTGCCTTGCCCTCTCCTCTGGAAGTCATGGGGTCTCCTGGCAAGTCCGAAGCAGGATTCATGCCAGGCTCTGATCCCAAGCACAGCTCCACTTATTTCTCCAAGGCTTATTTCTTTCTACTTTCTTCAATCAGCAGTGCACCTAAGGCAGAGGGCTAGTACTGGCTCCGTATTATTAACCTCGAAAGTTTATATTCCCTCATAGTCTTCTTGGTGTCGTTCCAACATGGTTACATATTAGTAGAAGATGCATTATTGTTTTCCTGTTGACATTCACAAGTCCGTCAAAGATCTGATACATCATCTTGTCTGCCAAATTTTGTCATTTTAGATTTGCAGTCTTTCAGCTTAACTTTGGTCCCCATAATTAGCCACTACAAAGTAACCATTAAGAGCTAAGATCCTCAAAATCACTTAATGTAAATTCAGTGTCTTACCATTGCACCTATTAAATATAAATTTACCTTAGAGTGTGTTTAGCAGAAAAAAATGGAAGTTTCTCATCCCTCTCTCAGACCTCTCCCTTTTATGAAATACTATATAGATATTAAAAAGTTCTTGGTTAAAATGTAATTTTCCCCATTTGTTGCGTTGTACCAGCATGGAAAGATATTCTTGCATAGCCTTTACAGTCTTCCTTGCAGGATACCAAGGTCATGTATCACTTCAAACAACGTATTGTCTCACGACTTGCACAGAGCTGCAGACAGGGCTTATAGGAATTCATATAGGTGAAAATGAGTAATGGGGTTCAACCTTTCCCTCTATGTTTCCACTGACTTTTTCTGAGTGTTGTTACAGTGATGCATCACTCAGCATTCTCTGATATGGTTTCAAAAAGACCGAAAGCACAATCTTACTGACAGAAAATGAAAAACATTTTCTCTGGTATTTCCATCATTTTTAGCAATGAAATCTCTTCATAACAGATTTTATCAGAATAATAAACTATATGCCAGTGCCACAGATACCAAAAGTAATGAGACTCACATAAAGTTTACTTCAGATTTTTGCTTCAGTGTAAGTATGTAGTAATTTGATTGTCTTTCATAAGTAGCACAAGTTTTTCTTTACTGCAAAACCATTTTATCTTCTTCCCTTAAAGGAACTGAAATGTTTCACCTTTTTCCCTCAAAAGATAATGTCAGTTGTCCATTTGTTCCATCAATTACCTAATGGCAGCAAACCCAGCTTAGTTTTAACATCAAAGAAATTTTTTATGCACTTAAGAGAACGTGTTTGCCTGGCCATATGCTTAGCATTGTACAAGGACCAAAGAAAGACTATCCCTCAGTCAGGAAATGACTATCTGCAAACACAGGTGGGATAGGAGATGTTTAGGGTTAATGACTTGGAAGGACGTTGCTCCAAAAACACAACCATGTCTGTCTTCTTACTTTTGTGAGGCTCTTAAAACCACATTGCAGGGGTTATTTTCCAGTCTTGGGTGAAAACAATCATAAGATTGTATATCACTATCAGAAGCTGTCACAGAAATATGCTTATTTTTATTCGTCCAGAGTTAATTTCACATGGGAAGGTTTGCTGGAAGTAGAGACAAAGATGTCACTACTGGTTATTTGTGGAAATAAAAAGCTTGTTTTCCTTTGAACACATCTTTCTTTGGGGAGCTGGCATGCTTCTGCAAAGCTTACCAACTTCAATCCACCAGCAATGGAGGGTTATTCAACCAAAAGCTCTGGGTGCTCTGTACGAAATGAATCTTCTTATGAAGTCCCAAGCCTATTGGACCTTGCTACCGCAAACACTTTGGGGTACCATCCTTCCTTTTGTGGTATGTTCAGTCTTCAAAAAGGAGCAGAAAAATATGCAGTGCAATAGCCAGAAATGAAGCAGGTGTGACAATAGCATTTTCATCATGTTTCTAATTTGAGAGCCTGTTATTCCCTCCCTTTGAGGTCCACCGGCATTTTGATTGATTTTTGTTTGGGCCCAGATCCTCATCCCTTCAAAACCAATGAGCGCTTCTCTGTATGATACAAAACACTGTAGCATAAAATCTTTTGCCTTTCATTATCCTTTAGCAGTATTTACGTCTGTCATGTTTCTAAAAGTAATGACCAATTTTTTAGGAATAAAGACACCAAAGAAATTTCCTGTTATCTGTCTAATGCATGGCTTACTCCTAAAAGTAGAGTTTTTGAAGAGCAAGAACGTGACATGTATGTTAATTTTAATACTCTTCTCTTTCCAATTTTAAGAGAAATTCGCATAACTAAACTCTGAAACTCTAGAGTCCTTTTTGCTGTGTGCAATAAAACTTATCTGTTATAAAAGCACAGAGGGTTCAAAAATTGATGAAAGAATTTTGGCATATATTAAAGATTTCAAAAGACACAATACCATAAAATGTACCAGATTATGAAAACCTCTATCATAAAAATCACCAAGCTCATAATTAATAAAAGTTTTATTGTTGAGTCTGTTAAGGAATGTAGTTGAGAAAAATTCATTCACATAAAATGTTGTATAAAAAAAGGTAAGTTATATAGTTTTCCTTTAATAAAAAAAAAAAAAAAGAAGAGAGTCTCTCCTTTGGGTTCTTAGGCCAGATCTGAACCTTGTAAAGTGAATAAGGACTGCGGTGAGCTTTGGATTGGATCTCTAAAGAGGAATTTTACTTCAATAATTGGGTAAAAATGCTGTCTTTTTCGTGTGACTTACTTCTCTGTGTAGTCACACACTGCTGACTGTAATTTTCCTTAAGGCTGAGTGACACTGCACATATATGTGTGTATTCATGTTTAACTGAGAGAATAATTGAGTTTCCAAAGCTCTAATACTGATAAATCAAAAAGAGAGGATTTAGAAATTATTGATATAAAACATTGATACAAAATTTAAGAGAATTCAGATGACATAGAATTAATGGAAGACAACAGAGACAGCTCTACTGTCTTTTCCCTGTATCAATTTTTTAGAAATGAACCTAATATAAAACTGTATTTCACTTTGATGAAAAAGGGCCACAGTTTTTAACATTTCATTTTCTAAGCCAAAAGGCTTAGTGGAAACTTTTCTGTTGCACCATTGGAAAAATAAAACATCCTACTACCTAAATAGGTATTTCTCATCCTTCACTGCCTGAAACTCCTACAGAAGAATAAAGCTGAGGAGTCCTCTGTATTAAATATGCTCTTGTGAAGCTGAGAGACACCTAAAGATTCTGTTATTCTATTCCAAGGACACAGAAAAGGAAGTTTGGATATGGCAGAGATTTAAAGAAACTCTCTTACTGCAGGTGTAGTGGTTATCTGAGGCACTCTGGCATCCAGGATTCAGTCTCTAAAGGAACTGGGATTAGTAGGATTTGTGTATCTACATATAAATCTGGGTCCAGCCTGGGTTATCCAGGTCTACATCTCACTAGATTTTTCAAACAAGTTATTTGTTTCCCTCGGTAAATATATAGATCCTCTTCTTCCTTAAAAGAAAAAAGGATTTGGAGTTTTACATTCTCTTAGCAAGGCAGACTAGGATAAAGGTTGTTGGTTTATTTTTTTTTCTTTCCTCAAGTGTACTATATTCTTTCTTCCCTAGTACTTTCTCTGTGGCAAAATTGGATGATAAAAGACACGCTTATAAACTTACAGATGTCACAAAAAAGTGACAGTATTTTTGAGGATAAGATTAGGGTTGGAACCACCTGAATATCATTTCAACTTAACAGGAACTAGCATGATTTCCACAAATAAGCAAAAATAATCAGCAGCACAGGTATAAATTGGGGAATGATTGAGCAGACAGTATTTCTACAAAAACGAATCTGAAGAACATACCGTACCACAATCTGATGTAGTAAGTTTCAATGATAAAAAAGGTTAAGTGCTGTACCTGGAGGTTGGAATGCGACGAGAAATGATGGGCATATTAGATGATGTGGGGTAAAGTAGGTGATCTCTCAGAATCCCTCTTCACTTTATTATCTATGCTTTCCACACAAGAATGTACTGACTATATCTCATTTATGAATGATGTTGCCCATTCCTCACACTGACCTGTCCAGTGAATTACTTCTGCACTGTATGCCATGGTTTTCTTCAGCTGTGACACCGTGAGCTAAGGAAGCACCATCTTCCTGTTGCACTCCTCTAGAAAGCCAAAGCACTGGAGTCACATGAGATTTAATCAAACACTTGAATGGCTATAGAGAATATTGAGGTTTATATTGTTTGCCGATTTTAAATATTTTTTTTAAATAAAGATGAGAAAACATTTGAAATATTCAATAAGATAAGAACAAAATGCAAGCTCTTCTTGGCTGTAGGAAACCTTTGTAGGAACCAAAAATTATCTAAGAGATTTGTATGCCTGAACAACTTCTTCTAGCGAGGGAAAGTATTTACAAATTGAGTTTCATTCTCTCTCTGCAGATCTTGGAAGTACTTGTAAGATTATTTTTGAATGTGTATAATTTAGCTCTTGTCTTTGCTACTCCTCTTCTTTTTCCATGTAGTTCTAAATTGTACCTTCTTCCTTTTACATTTCTGTAATTTGACATGTTGTTTGCAGCTTCTTATCGTTGTTTATTCTGAATGTTTCCCTACATTTGGAAAACCAGCCTTTTTTCCTTATGCTATTTATTTATTCATCTAGCCTGTTTAGCAGTGGATCATTTTAATATAGGGACAAGCAGTAAGGCTGGTGGTTCCCTCCAGGAGTTCATGTTTTAAAAGCAAAGACTGGTTTATACTTGAATATGAATACAATTTTGACTTTAACAGGTTTTTTCCATATATTGCAATCTGTGTTTTGACAGTGAAGACATGAACACACAAAATTAAAATTCTGAGATGCTAAAAATCTTTGCAAGCTGAGCATGTGCATAACACTATAGTGAATAGCAGCACTATTGCGTTGCTCATTTCACATCCTCCATAGTTAAGTTCAAAACATTGTTCTCAGATTATTTTGTTGCAGTTTTCTATAGGCAGAAAAATGTTGACATTTGATTTTCAAATAAAAACTTATTTGATTAAATTTTAATAATTAATAGGGAAAGTTATCACAAGTAGAATATATATATTTAAAATTGCCTAACCTATCTCTGCATTAAAAAGGGGATATTCAGATAATGTTACAGAAAAGGTAGTTAGCACTGGGATCATAATGACTAAGACATACAATATAGCTGGCAAAATAATTTTTGAAGAATGACAACTATGTATGACGTAAAAGAGTCACGAGAATAGTCAGTCACTCAACACAAAGTACTTCAATTTCATGTATTCCAGGGCATCTATTTTTTCCTCTTTTTTTAAAAATTGCATTTATTTAAGCTATGGTAAATGTATCTCATGATGTAAACCAATTTTGCATAGGCACTGTTACTTTGTAATAGGACGCTTTGCATTTTATTCTTCTGCTGCTGAGAAAGAGACTCCTGAAATCATGTAACTCCTCCTACTAATATTCCCAAAATATATGTCATGATTGTATATGAAGGCAAATAAATTGCCTCAAGATACCACACAGGGCACAGTAATTTTTGAATTGGTGTGAAACTCTTTTGAAAGTCTGTATTAGGATCTGCCCCACGATGGTCTAAAAAATACTGTGAAGCATTTGATAGGCTACGTATTCTTCCCTCGTGTCTTTTGATGTATTTCTACATAAACTGGAAATCAGCCATAGAATTTTAGTAGATTTCAAACAAACCAGGCTGAGAGAAGACTCACATGCATTCACTAAGGAATGCCTGATCCTCCTGTGCTACAAAGCAATTTTTTGTTAATACAGGATGATTCAAATCATGCAGTTGGCCTCAACATAAGAAACAGCGATAAACAAACCTGTGAATTGCTGGCCATATGCTTTTTATTGCTTTAGAACATAAAACAACTCCCACCACATCTAGGCTTAAAAATCCAATTCTTGCTTAAAAACAATTTTTACTGCTAATTCTCTGGGGTTTTTTTTTGTGGAGCTGTAACTGCACACAGTGTTGTTCACAGTGAAGGCCTGAAATATATCTGACTGATCACACAATCAGACTCACATCACTGTCATCTTCTGGCATGGATTTCAAGTGCCCAGTCTGAAACAGCAAATAGGAGGAGAACCCAGGTATAACTATGTGGCCTAAAACACCGCATATGGTTTAGATTGTACTCTGCCAAGTTGTGGTTTAACCCGGCACACAGCCGTTTGCTCAATCCCCCCAGTGGGATGGGGGAGAGAATCAGAAAAAAGGTAAAATTCGTGGGTTGAGATAAAGACAATTTAATAGGACAGAAAAGGGAGGGAAAATAAAAATAATGATAAAAGAATATAGAAAGCAAGTGATGCACAGTGCAATTGCTCACCACCCACCGACCGGCCCAGACAGTCCCTGAGCAGCAGCTGCGACCCCCAGCCAGCTTTCCCCAGTTTTTGTTCAGCATGACTTTACATGGTATGAAATGTCCCTTGGGCCAGTTTGGGTCAGCTGTCCTGGCTGTGCCCCCTCCCAGCTTCTCGTGCACCTCCAGCCTTCTCAGTCAGTAGAGCATGGGGAGCTGGGGAGTCCTTGACTAGTGTAAGCACTACCTAGCAACAACTAAAACATCGGTGTGCTATCAACATTATTCTCCTCCTACATCCAAAACACAGCACTGTACCAGCTACTAGGAAGGAAATTAACTCTATCCCAGCCAAAACCAGGACAGCTGTATTTATATGAGACCAAGAAACACTACAGGACCATACTGTCTTCATAAAATGCCCTCCATGTAACACAGCACTGCAAATGTTTTGCTAAGTCCCTGAGTGATATTTGAAAAACAGCTGTCAGTAATGGAGCTGTTTATTTCAACAGTGCAGTTGTGTTTAAACATAAAAGGGATGGTATTTCTATAGCTTTTGAGAACGCAACAATTAAAATCGACTCCCTTTGGTTGGCTCAGTGAAGTCACAACAGAGAAAAAAAGCTACTCATGAAAACCATCTCATGTCCTAAAAAAGAATTTAAAAATGTTGATGCAGAAGAATATTATGATTTAATTACCACAAGAATTAATAAAAGGAGACAATAATCCCATCAGAAAATCCTGTTCTGGTTTGAAGATAGAGCCCTTGTTCTTTAAAGTCATAGCTAAGCTAATTTTAATTTATTCATTGTTATACAAAAAAATGCATGTAGATATTATATTCACTGTATTCTATCCTGAATCTGCACTGGCAGCAACAAAAATACTGTAAGAAACTGTTGCACAGAATAAATATAGAAACTATGCTGTGGTGGGAAGGAATTTTGTAAAAACATTAATAAATAAACATAAACATAAACAAAAATATACAACACATCAGAATTTAGGCATATTTATATCATTTTTAATGTACACATTGTAAATGTATATGTATTATATAGCACATAAATAAATGGTTTGAAATAAGCCTTCATCGTTCTGAAAAATGTAGGTATAAATTACACTGCAGCTCAAAACTTTCATGTATCTGAGGGCTACATTCGAAATCTGGATATACATAGGTTCACTGACAACCCAATCCCATTATGTTGCTTTGTGTGTAAATTTATTTATAGTGATTCATAGAAGCCAACATAAAGAATTAGTAAGAGATGTTATAAAAATATTGATCTTATTTTCCAATACTCCTTGTGGAATTTGCCAAATAATATTCTGACAGGTCTACGTTCTGTGGCAGGTAAAACGAAATTAATGGATGGTCCTACAATATGAAAAATTCAGAAAAGGATTTAAATTCTTGCTTCAGCTCTAGTTATGGAACCAATCTTAGGATGCACTAGAGCAGTCTTAATGGAAGACAACGTTGAAGAAAGGAGACAAGATGAACACTAATATCATCCAAAAAGTAGGAAAGATGAGAAATCAAGGCTATTGATTATGAATTTACAGATAGGTTTGAGTTGTGAAGCATGAACATGACTTTTCCCCAAATTCACATCCCTTTGGAAGTGAGATTTTGGTCTCATTTTCCACCTAATCTAATGATAACAACAAAACCATGCAGAACATCCAAGAAAAAGGTGTAACTGTGAGGCAATAAGAAAATTTTGTCAGAGAGAAATTTGTCTTCCACAAAATAGCTGAGTAAACAAAAAAAGAAGGAAAGCGTTAGAAGTACTTTTCTCTTATGTACCATTACATCATCTAAAAAGGTACTGTTTGCTCATTCTGCATCATATTATGGCCATTGCCATGCAGAACGGGTTTCCCACGACAATAACTTACTGTTTATAATGGTTGTGTGAGATCTTGTTGCAGAGTTCACAGGTTCCCGTGAGCAGGCACTACATTAAGAGGTCAGTGAGAGTACGCTTGTCTGTGGACCAAGAGGGTTCTTGGCAACTATGCACCGTCATGCTGCTTTCACACTCTATGCCATATTTTTGTAATTCAGGATGTTTTCACTGCTTGAGTTTCAGTGTGAACTGCACTCATACTCTACTGCAACTTTGTGGGTTTGGGGTTTTTTTTGCCTATTAATTTGTTTAGTTTGTTTTTCTTAAATGTGTGTTATTGGTTAGAATTATTAGTCGTCTATTTTTCCTCTAATTTTTTCTATGAATACTAAGTTTCATCAGTTCCACCATGTAGAATAGCAATCAATCACTTTAGTAGTGATTGTAATCTTTCTCATTTTGAGAATTTATTTGTTTAGCTTTCACATGATGGAATTTCAACAGTTCTTATTATCAAAAATGGCACAGAAGAAAGTTTTTTCCTTTGCAACATTGTTGGTCAGCACTCTTACATAGCAATGCTTCTTGATGAGACGGCAATGAAATTCATACCATGTAGATAACAAAATTTTCACCCTGAGAAGATTTCTGGTTGTCCAAGAACTACTGATTCATGGCCTGTTCTTCAACAAACTTGAGAAGGCACAATTTGTTCTCTCTGCATGTTAGGATAAGGAAAGAACCAAGAAAAGACTTACTCCGCTGATTTTGTGAGAAGAAAATCTACTGGAAAATGATCTGAGAAGTGACAGGTCTTGAGAAATGACCATGACAACTGCAGCACTTCTTTCATTTCATTCTTCACTAAAAGGAATAAGCAGAGTTAAGAGAATTAAACCCAGCAAAATATGCTTGAGAAGGGGAAAAATGGTAAGAAGGTCTCAGTCAGCAACTGAGCACCACACAGCCCCTCGCTCACTCCCCCCACAGTGGGATGGGGGAGAGAATCGGAATGGTAAAAGTGAGAAAACTCGTGGGTTGAGATAAAAACAGTTTA
>NW_008795036.1:2444347-2464412 GCF_000699145.1 Aptenodytes forsteri
AAGCACTACCTAGCAACAACTAAAACATCGGTGTGTTATCAACTTTGTTCTCCTCCTAAATCCAAAACACAGCACTGTACCAGCTCCTAGGAAGGAAATTAACTCTATCCCTGCTGAAACCAGGACAGAAGGCAAAGAATAAAGTTGACAAAGTTGATGCGAGTAAGCTTAAAGAGTTGGTTGAAGTGATCTCAGAGAACTTGTGAAGCATAAGGTTTGCAGAGGTGAAAATAACAGCTGTCTTTAAAAGGGAGTAAGGGAGATCCAGAAGATGCTATATATTACACTACCATATCTGCAAAAATAACCCAATGCGCTATTTGTAAAGATAAGGAAGAAAAAATGAAGAGTAATATCAAAAAGAATGTACTTGACAAAAAACTCTCCTAATAACATCGAATCAATCAAATCTCCTCCTGTGACAGGATAAAAGGCCTGAGGGTGGATTAGAAGCTATAGATATGCATATCCAAACTCTGAATCAGGCCTTCAACATTTAATCAGGTCTTCTCTGACAGCGTCTCATAAGTAAGCTTTTAGATCTCAAGAAGGTACGAATACAGGGTGGGTGCAAAACTCTGAACTGGGAGGTGCTGCAATTCCACTGATGAACAGCGTCAAGTGGATTTTTATGAACTGAAGGAATTAGCTTCGAGTTAAGACATGTACAGGCTTCTGCATTTAAGAAGGAACAATCATCTGCACAAAGGCAGAATGGGGAACGACTGACCAGAGGGATGTTTTGTGGAAGAGGTGTTGTTGATTCTAGTATCTTGCAAGCTGAACATGCGTCAACATCATCACGTCCCTCCATGACCATACTGCCAAGTGGAAGAAGCGGCAGAGCTTTAGGCCATCCAATGGACTCCTGCTATAAAGCAGATAGCACCAAGAAGATGGTGTATTAGATCCAGCTGTCAGTTCCGCATTTCAAGTAATTGATAGTGAAGAGATCGCAAAACGACAGCAAAAAGTATGATTACAAGTCCATAAGAAGGATCCACAAAAGAAGGCTGAAACACAATTGAGGCTCTTTAGAGCTGAAAAACTGAAGGACACTCCAGAATTTGACGACTAAGTGGAAGGCTTTTTCGCTAGAAAAGTCACCCCCATGTCCAAAGCGAAAAAGGAAGAAGCAATAGACTTAAATTTGGAGAAGGGATACTTAGGTTAGACAGTAAGAAAAGTTTTATAATATTGAGAATTTTTAGCACCACAGTTGACTGCATAGACTGTGAGGTCAAGCAGTTTCTAATAAGAAGTTAGACAAAAAGACCTGAAATGTCTTGAGTACAACTTAATGCTATGCTGTAATAATATGATTTATTGTTAACTTCAAATCCTCTACTTTGACATATAAATATATATATAAAGATTGTGGATATTTTTAATAATTTAGAAAAAAAGTATTTCAACACCACAGACATTATTTTCGTGAGCCTGTTTTCCTTCTCCAATGTGAAACCAATTTAGGCTACACAGCCTGAAATTGCAGATAATATGGTGCAATTAGTAAAACACTGATGAGGTGATTTTGAAACAAAAGACAAAGTGTTCCTTCCTAAGCCCCCCCCCCCCCCCCCCCAGCTATACATAGTTTCAGAGCAGTGGGTACATGGCTCAGCTGCTTGACAGCGCAGACTGGGCAGGCTAACGAGTTTTAGTTAAGAAATTTTTCAGTCTAATTGCCTTGTTTGGAGAATTTATACAGAAGGACCTCATTAATCCAGGTTTGTTTGAACCAAGCTCTTTATTACCCCTCTCTACCAATCTCTCAGCACATACTGACCAGCATTTGCTCTAATGAGAAATCATGAAAACCCTTATCTGAGCGTTGGTGGTGCAAAGACGTGGGCTGCACAGCACATGAAGTACAGACACAAGAAGACTGCAGAGCTGAAAGGAACCTATCTGTGCACTAAATTGTTGGTGCAGGTGCACTCGTAGAGGCGACTACTCCCAGGGGATGCTGGCCTCCTCCCACACCCACGTTTCACCTAATCAACACTGGCTAATTTGAGCCTCTCCATAACCTCATGAGCATTTTTTGCTGGCTGATGCCAAACCTCTTAACCAGCTTTTGAGTCTTGCCTTTAGGACTTAATGTTTCCTGTATTTAACTGAGTTCTCTACTGAGATACACATGTTTACATTTTTTAAGGTAGTACATTAAAAGCACAAATGTCTTGTCTGCTTCTAAATTTGAGCAGTGCTGATGTCAGGCACAGCACAATATTTGGTCAGAAGGCCTCTGCCTACAACTCTAGTAAGGCTGTACAGCTTTGCAGCAATCGAGAAGCTTATTCCAAAGGAAGAATAACCAGATCCAGCAATCTTCTATCTCAGCAAAGTGATATATTAAAACACCTTAGTGTCCAGTCACTCCAACATTCATTTCCCTTCTAAACTTCAGTTTCGTAACAGGGTTTCCAGGAGATTTCTCCCCTCACAGTAGAGCTTAAAGATCACCAATGTTGATTTTCACGATGCCCTCCCAAAACCAGAGGAAGGCTTTGCTTTTTTATCTTGCTGCTTTTTTATCATTATATTTTCCAAAGAGATAGAAAAGGGATGTTTAAACTAGAAGATGATGCTAGCAGCAGAACAATGGGCAGAAACTGGCTGTGACTGAATTTAGGCTAGAGATTAGAAAATACTTTCCATTCATCACGCAGTGAGGTCCTAAAACAGTTTCCCAGTAGGAGAAGAGAAACACATTTCCTCCCTACTCTTAAAAAGGATTTCAATAAGTTTGTGAATCTTATTGTCTGAGGCAATTACACTGCCAGTAGGATTTTTTGTGTTTTTGCTCTTACTTTAATTCTTCCCAAATGTGTACTCAGGAGGGATCAGAAACAAAGTTGAGCAAGGCGTGAGACACGTGGGAGTCTGCACACAGAAACGTCCCTTTATACACTCTCTGACACCACTGCGCTCCAACTCCTGCTGCTCAGTGATTTTTAGGATACCACTCACAGGCAAGCCTTTTCCATAAAACTTCTCTGTGTGTCACAGAGTGGTGGAAGTGAAGGACTCTGCTAATTAAGGACTTTATTATGGAGTACAGTAACTTTCAGGTTTTTGAGATAAATTCATTTCAAAATCCCATGTGGCTTTCACTCTTAGCTTATTATCTACACCAATACCATACCATTCTTGGTAAGCTATGAACATGAATTTCATAATTATTGGCCTGAACTAGCTAGATTTTGGATTTTTTTTTATGTATTTATCCTGCATAATAAAGTGAACACAGATATGCTAAGGCTGAATCACAGGATAAATATTAGTATGCTCCAGCAAGCCAATGGCTTTCCTCCAGAAGTCTTTAGAAAGGCATTATCTTAAATTCAATTCTGTGATTTAATAGTAATAGTGATACAGAGGAAAACTATTATTATTTTAATTTTTTAACCAGCTTAATACATTTACACATTTTTTCAAGCTATATTAGTGCTAATCTCTACAACAAAAACCTCAGCCAATTTTTATAGTATCTTTAAGAGCAGCAATATTGTACATATGAATGCTTTCAATCACCCATTTACTTAATTTGTACTACTGTTTATACTACTTTGGTTCCTTACTTCATTGGATTAACAAGATGTAGGTTTCCATGCTGAGCAAAATTTATGCATTGGAAGCCAGCATATATCTTAGGAAAAGAGGAACAAACTTTGTTCTTGATTCTTGGGGTTCTTCAAGTAGAGAATTCTTGGCAGAGCTGGCCAAAGTAACAGATTTTTTAAAAATCATCTCATATTCAGAACCAAAATTAAGAATTTCAGTAGACATTCAAAATTTTCCTTTACTTGAAAATGCAAGAAACCTTGCACTGGTAGAATAAAATAAGTAATTATAAAGATCACGTACTTCTCACTTTTTTAAAAAAATACAATATTTCAGCATTTTCCAGTAAATACAGAAACAGCTACCAGATAAAAAGTCTTATATAAAATATCAGAAAGTGAACTGCAATATCCACTGGGAAACAACTAAGCCTTAGCAAATCTTGAGACTTGACTGAGAAGGTAAACCGCAAGACTGCTAGAGTTCTGACTCCTTAAATCACTGGGTTATGCTATGCTGGCATAGCATGGTGACGAGAAACAGTCAAGCAATTCCAACTTATATTAATTTAAAGCAAGTGATTCAGAGAGCATGTATGCTAATCCTGCCAGCTGTTGCATTTGAAAACCCTTAGTTTCTCAGTGAAGAGACAAGACGTATGGACACTGGCTGAAACTGATGTTACTGAATAAATAATGTTTCAGAATACAACCCTAGTTTTCTGTGAACCTGTTATTCTCAGGTGGTAAGATGAGTTACCAAGAAAATTACAAGTCCAATCATCAGATAAAGAGGAAACAGAACAAGTGAAACGAACCATATTGCCTTATGCTCTCTGAAACCTCGATAGAGTTGAATCATGGAATGAATGACCTGCTATGAAAATTTCCATTTCTCGGTAACATCAAAGGTACACTAACAGAACTGCAGAGAGTTTTAAATATCAGATCTGTCTTCAAAAAAATAGAAAAAATAACATTACCTACTAGCATCTCTTTATCTTGGCACTGTGAACATTGCTTATGTCACAATGAAATAGGGATGTTTACATATTTATCTATAACATTTTTGACTCTTTTTCCCACTGACAATAACTACTAGTAAGATCTTGCAAAGGCAAATCAGATGTTTTTACCAACAGAACACATTGCAGATACATTTTTCTAAAATATTCTGCATCTATTTTATGTTCCGATTCTGGTTTGTATCTATTTCCAATCAGAGCATGAATCCCATGAGATAGAGCCTAGATGCTGCACAAAATAAGTCGAGAGTGATACACAGTAAAAGCAACAAAATAGACTGGGGTAAAATGTGAAAAACTATCAAAGGGCAATACAGATACAGGTAAGGTCACACAGTCCCTGCAAATGCATAAATAATTAACATAACAGTATTGATAATCTGCATTTGCAACTTAAACATATTTTGTTGCAGGAAGTTTTGTTTGTAACATTTAATGTTTTGGGGCTTTGAGGAAGGAGGGGAGGTTGAAGGCCTTTCTAGGAATGTCAGAGAACTGTTTTTTTGGAGGAGTTTTGGCTTTTTTTTTAAGGAAAACCAAAAGCCAATGTATTTCAGATACAGTTACATCATGCATCCATCATGCCTCACATTTGGATGTTGCCTCCAGCATTTCCTTTCACAGACTGCAATGCCATTTTTCTCTTGGAACTCTGATTGTCTCTTCATTTTTCAAGTACGCATTATCTCATCGGAGCTATTTGTAGTCCCTTTTCTTTGCAAGAATAAACAGTTCCTCTGCTCTCTCTAATTTCAGGGAAGAAAAGAAGTGCTTTTTAAAAAATGAATATTTGTACATTTGTAACATTGTGTCAGTTACTATTACTTCACAATTGCAAAATCTCAAGGTCTTTGCTTTGGAGTCATCCCCTGCAAATCCCTTGTGTTATTTAACATTTTGTTAAACATGCTAACATAATTACCAGGAATTATTTTCTTCAGGCATTTCAGAACACTGAATACATGAAGAAGACAATCTTCGTGCAATTGGATGCACTCATAAGCAGTTCTACTTCACCACAATGGTATTTAGAGGATATTAACTTGTTATGAACTACCTTACAGCAGTATTCACAATTTATATGGAAATACAGCTTTTAAAGATAATGTTTGGAGTCTCTGCCCCCCAGGTTATAAAGTATGTATACATCAGTTCCCAAAACTATATGTTTCTACTCTTTGTACAATATGCAATACATAAAGAAGGCTTTCAAGATGTAATTATTCTTGCTCCTGGCAATCCTGGTGCATTTTTTCCCGTAGCTCTCTATTTTGGGAAAACTTCTGATTTTTAGAGGGTTCTGTTAGGTTTTACAGAATTAAATCAAATAAGGAATGATTTTTTTTTAGTATTTTTAAATTAAATAATTGCCTTTTAAATTGGATTTGATTAAAATATATTGAAATATCCATGTTTCCCTACTAGTGATTTTAAGTTGCTTGAAGCAACTATCCACAAAATAGGAAAAAAAAAATCAAACCCTTTTTTGGCACCTAGGGTGCTGAGAAACATTGTTTTCCACATCTGCACTGATACTAATCTTCCTCAGAAATTAATTACATTCTTTCCTAATAGATTTTTTGGCATGTAATTATGGAAAAAAAAAGCTATAGAGAGAGTGCTACTTGCCATTTTAAAAATAAGATAACATTAATTACTTGCTTCTGAATATGTGTATATGCTCTTTTAATTTTCATGCTAAAGTAAAACATGGAAATACATTTTAAATATGAGGAATTTAAAATGTCACTTCTTGGAAAAGAATCACTATAGAGGTGAAAGAATCCGTATAAATCAGACATAAATTTTCATTTATAATTGCACATAGATATAATTAGATAGATAGTTCTGAAGGAGAAGTACTGTCTTCTCTGCCTTGTTTTTTTTGAGAGAAGAGCATTGTGGACTTAAAAAAAATGTTGAGATGCATGTCTTTCCCAGTCCTGACAAAGTATGCATTGAAAGAGCAGAAATCTCAAGGGAACAGCTTTACCTTTATGAGATTTTTTTTTTCAATCAATGTAACAGGATCTCACAACCTCAGCTAATCTTTGTCAAGCACTACCACTTGAGCACGTAATCTAGAAGTATGTGCCTGGATATGATAGCGGCACGAATCTGAACAAAACCATTAGCCCCAGTTCAGACTTGAAGAGGAATACAATATTGAAGCAAAACTTAATCCAGAACTAAACTGCACATCTTTTCGCTTGTTTACCATTTGCAGTTCTCCAAAACCAAAAGTGTTTATTTTTCCTCTTACGTAAGTAATAGCTTTTCACTTTACGTCCTTAAGCAGACACTTTTGTCCAAGGAAAAGCCTCTCTTTAGCCACAGAGGGGTGAAAGCTGGAAAAGCATTCAAGTAACTACTTTTTAAAACCCTGCTTTCCTTTTTTTTTTAACGAACTTTCTTCACTAGGCTCCTGACTTTTCCAGTATCAGTGAGAGGCCATTAGGCTAGACCTTCTGTGAGCTCCACTATGGCCTTTTTAATTGTCCTTATTTTCCTGTATTACCATAGTCTTCTGCAACTTGTATGAAGTAATCCATTGCATTGAACAAATTAAAGCAAAACCTCTTCAACTTTCACGAAGAAACAGGCTGTCCTTTTTTCACCTTCTTGAAGATGGACATATACCAATTTTGGTTTTGTCCTCAGTGAAATGAAGCACTCATGCTGGAAGACCCCATGACACCTTCTGGAAAATGAAAAGATCACAGAAGCATTTTCTCCGCAGACCCATTCGACCCTCTGCACACAAGGTACTGTACTTTGTGAAGCGAGATGTATCGTTACATACCATGAACATCTGAAAATAGTAAGTATTCTAACACCTCCAATATAAAGGCCCGCTGGAGATGCATATAAATATCCGTGGTGGGTTAACCCCAAACTGTGAATGAGGCATTGCTGCAGGTGGAGGGAAGTGAAGACCTGGCTCAGCTCTCGCCTCCCTAGGGCACCCAAGCCGAGACAGTGCACAGGTATCGTACTGCCTGTTATCTACCCTGCTGGTTTATCTTTTTCCCCCTTGAGTATCTAACCAACACGTCTGCAAGTTGGGAGGATCGGATAAAGTTCCCCGGGTAGCTGGCTGAGAAACTGTCTTATAGGGATTCCTAAAATTTGAACCTGGCCCTTCTTGTTGCCAATCAAAACCTAAAAAGGAGTTGAATTAATACTTTAGTGCTTTAGAATTATTTTCTTTGATTGCCTTTTTTTACCCTTTCCCTATTTTCTCTTTTCTGCTAGGGTTCAATTTTCTTCCCATTGAAGTTAATGATAAAATTAAATTGATTTAATCTGTACCAGCTCAAACTCCCAGTGAACATAAATAAAGTTCAGACTTCACATCTTCTCATCATACTTTTTAATATCATTCATGAAAAATAATCTTTTTTCTGGATTCACACAAATACCTCTGCCCACCAAGGTACTACTACTAAATTAATCAATTAATTTGCCTGCTCAGTGACTTAAAGTTAAGCACATATGAGAAGCTGAAAGATCATGGAATTCACAACTCTAGGATACAGTGAAATAATGATATTGATATATGCTATTATCTATATTTATGCTAGCCTGTGGCATTTATGGTTATGAGTACGCTGTGTTTTCTCTATTTTTCATGTGAAAAAAGTCATAATTTTACAAAAATGAAACATGCCTGTAAGACAGATCAGAAACACTTGCAATAAATAAACTTCCCTGCCAAAATAAAGAAGGCCCAAGGGAATGGCTTTCTGGACTAAGCCCTAGCAAAGGAAACTGTTTCTCTAAGGGAAAAAAAAAAACAGAGTAAGAAAAAAAAAAATCCTAGGGATCTGGTCTGAAGAAAGCCATCCCAGGCAAGAAGATGAAATTGCCTCATGTTTTAACACAAAGTGAAGTTTCTGCAGTTTTGAGCAGAAGACAAATAGTCCTTGTTGAATTTTATCTCCTATTAGTCTTCCCAGAAATAAGTTCAAAAGGATCTTTCATGTAAGTGGATGTAGCTCCGTTCAAGCTGTAAGCCAATAATCAGTTCATTTAGTTAAGACAGTTAAGACTGTTAATACAGTATGGGAAACACATTAAAGCTGAAGATTTGTCATGTAATTGCAGTAAAGCTTTTTACACAAATATTTAAAAATATTTAACAAATAAATACTTGTTATAAAAATAAAATGACCATTTTTGCACCTTCTTCACTCTCATGTTCTCTTACATCTGAAAAAGACAAAGTTGATTTTCAAGCAGTTTGGACAAAGTAAAATCAGGTGGGAATTGTCACATAAAAACCAGAGGTTTATTAATTGTACAAAGGACTGCATTTAGAATTCAAACTTACAAACAGCAAATCAATTAGAGGTGCAAAACTGACATGCATTAAAGCATCATCTGCATACTTTTCTGCAGTATTATAATGGCTTTATTTCACTTAAAGACAAGGCACAGGGTTTTAGTTTTTATTGTCCTGTTCCAGGACAATCCAACAGCAGTTAGACTGTGTATAGGATCCACAGTCCAGCAGAGCTGTTGGAAAGAAGAATTCTGATTTAAAAACTCAACTAGGAAAATCTGTGAAAAAAATGGCCTTAAAAGGCCAGACACCTTACCATTGGTGCTAATGTATATCAAGAGCACTGTGAATAAAAAACACAGACCATCCCCATAGGAAATTCTAATGGATAGACCCATAAAGTTACTAAATACCCCACCAAAGCCCCTTCATCAATCCAATTTACATATACCTTATGATGATATGTTAAATTACTGCAAGGCTCTAATAAAATGCCTGAGGACTATTCACCCACAGGTAGAAGAAGCCGCTCCAGAACCTGCCTCTGAACTGTGCCACTCTTGGGAACCTGCACCTTGTAGACCCTGTAGACTGGGTCTACATCAAGATGCATCAACCAGGGGAAAAAAAAAAGAAAAAAAAAAGCACTCCAGCCTAGATGGAAAGGACCAGGTGACCTTATCAAATCACTCTGACTACTCACACAGCTGTTAAATGTCAAGGCTTTTTAACTCGGATACCCGCTTCTCATTGTAGAACTTTGCCGACTCCATTAAACTCCACTGCTGTTTGCCCTGTCTGAAAACTCCAACCCAGAAAAAAAATCAGTCAAGTCTTGAAAACCAAGATTTGAGTCCAGTAAAAGATTAAGCATCTACCAGTGAACAGAACAAAGAAAACCTACCACAACAAAGTCGCTATGCCCTCCAGAAAAGAAACTAACTCCTGGTTTCCAAGATGGGCATGGCTAGTTGTTCTCTAGTTATTTTCAACAGCACTAGTCCAGATCATTTTATTCTGGCCAAGTAACACACAGATAACACAAGATCAGCAAAACAGAACACATAAAGACACCGTGTCCTCCAAAAGTAAGTCTTTATATCATCATATAAACCATAAAAATACCTTTCTTTAATTGGCCTACCATTATGCTGAAGACTTAAATGTTTCAAAATGTTGTGTGTGTTCCCTTATATCTCCTCACGCTAGTGAAGGTGTCCCCATGCTTCCTACGGCATGTAATTAGTAGGTAAAAAGACTGGTCTGGTATCCCCAGAGGGCAGAAATTCAAGGTTATCCCTGATGACAATAAATTGGAACTGATTCAAGTTCATCTGATACAGATATATGTGAAGCTCCAACTCCTGGTCTCTGTCTGGGATTGGGGGCCCCTGGGAACACTTGTTACTTGACAGCAAATGGAACATACTACATGGGGCACAGTAACTGTACCAAAACTATTAATTGTCAGAATAATACTAGTTGTTTCTTTGATAACTCACAAAATTGTGAGTTCACATCATCTTCTCCACATACTTCCTTGGAGCCTATTTCATTTGTGGTACATTTGCACACCCGTGACTCCCATGGGATTGGTTTGGGTCATGTATAACCCCAGCTATTTGACATTTGTTGTCTCTTCCTGCTGAATATTATCGGGAAAGGCGAGCCATCTCAGAGTGTGAAAGATTTGCAGCTGTTATGTTCCCCATGAAAGAAATTGGTTTATTAGCTATTATTTTTGACACTTCAGGTTCTTTTGACCAATTAGCAACTGAAATGACCACTATCCATACAGGCACCCCTCAAAACAGGTTAGCACTTGACTTTATATTTGCTAATAAGGATGGAATGTGTGCCTTATTTGGAAAAGAATGTTGTACCTATATCCCAGACAATTCTGAAATTATTTATGATTGGAGTGAGCACATTAAAAAAAGAGGCAGCCAAAGCAAAACAAGCCAATAATTGGCATATGTGGAGCTCATTTAAAAATATATTTGAAAATTTAGGGTGGTTTGGTAAAAAGATATTGTATAATATTTTATCCATCTTACCTCTGTTAGTCGTACTCTATGTGCACTCAGGGCTTATTCCCCAACATGTCATCTCCCATGAGCCCATGGTTAACAGAGGTGCAGAAGAACATTGCCAAAGGGGAGCAATGTCTGAGCCCTGGCTATGGCAGTGCCCTGTTTCCTACATGACCCGCAGGATGCGGGGCTCGTTTCACTCTCCCTCTTCCCATTCCCTCCCCAAGCCATAACCATGAGTGGGATTCTCCAAAGTAAAAGCTGTCTGGCTGGGCCTGGACTGTGGGAAACAGGGCTCTGACAGAGGTGTCTGACACCACTGGGAGGTACCTCTTCTTCCCCTTTGATGTTGTGGGGAGCACAGACTGGTGACTTCTGTTGGGTGTGCACCCTTGATAGCTGAAGTGACGCTGGTGTGATCAACAGGAGGATTGTCTGAAAGGTTGAAAATGCCCAGTCTCTCTCACTGTATTTGAATTTACTGATCAGAGAGCAGGACCTCGTGTGTGTGTGTGTGTGTTTTTGTCCTCATGCTCCAGAATTACAACAGCTGGTGATCTGGGATTTTTTTTTTGCTTTTTCCCTCGCCTGTTATCTCAGAGGTGCTGTATGCTCTTCTCATTGATCCAGTTTCGGCATGTGGTGGGTCCATTTCATCCACGGCCAGAACCAGCTGTGAGCAGCACAGGGCAGTCCATGTCTTCCTCTGGCACAGGCCACCCTGCAACCCACCCCCACTACCAAAGCCCTGCCAGTTACACCCAATTCACCAGCCCTGCATGAAGCACTCCTGGCCTTATGAATAATACTGACAGTTTGTTCTCAAGGCAAAACAGTTTTATTAAAATTCAGGCATCATCTGAAGAAATATTTGCCTCCTTCCCAACCTCCTGGGCTGGGGGCCTTGTGTCCTCCCGATGAGCAGTGCTGGTGCCTCCTCCTCCTCAACTCCTCTTCTCATGCTGTGGCCCTTGCTATGGCCCTGGGACCCACTGACCTCTGTTAACAGTGTTGTGAGGTCTTTGGGAGGCTCTTGGGCTTCTTTGGGGCTTGCTGGTGTCCCTCTGCCTTGCCCTGCCCTGCTTCCCTGGGCTTCTGTGGCAGCTCCTGGCTGTATTTGGGGCCTGTCTCCTGGGGGGCCTGGCTGTGCCCACTGGCTCCCTGCTAGTGCTGGAGCCATGAGTGCCTCTTGCAGGGTGCTGGGGACACCTGTGTCTCTTTTGGGAGAGCCAGGGACTCCCAGGCGAGCACTTCCTGCTCCTGGCCCAGGACCCCATGTCAGCCCCCCGGGGCCGTCAGCCCCTGCCCCAGTGATGCTGCAGCAGGGCCCATCTCCAGCTCCCCACAGCCCTGCCCTGCCCAGCCATGGGCCCCGCCGAGCCAGGCCCACCTGCAGGCCCATGTCCCAGCCCAGTCTCAGCCCATTCCCGTCCTCAGGGAGGTGCCTGATGCCCGGGATTGGGGCTGCCCCGGTGCCCTCCGGCTGCCCTGCTCCTGGCAGGGGCAGTGGGATGGGCCCTGGCTGGGAGGCAGCCCCATGGGGAGCCCCCACTTTTTGGGGCATTCCAGCCCCAGAGAGTAACCATTCCTGTGGTGCCCTGGTATACACTACAGTTTCTTAAAACCAGGCTCTGCTACCTAGTACAAAATGAATTATTATGGAAAGACAAGCACATTACAGAAGATCTAATGATCGACTGTGGATAAGGTAGAAAAGAGACAGCAGCCGCACACTGTAGCTCCCTTGTGAGAGTGACCTTCTGAAAATGTAATTGGCTTCTTCATTAGCGAAACCTAAAACAACACAGTTGCAACTAGAAGTAAGGCTCTTCGGGAGAATTTCAGTAGCTTGTTACTTGAAAGACCACTGTTTGTTTTTAAATAAGGTCAATATTATAGGAGGAGTGAATTAACATAATGTAAGACTAGGCTTCATGTGTAGTCTGTTGAGCCAAAACACAGATCACGGTACTTCTGAATAAGAACATCTGTGTTGACTCTATTCTAACCCGACACCCCTTAGTAATTTATCTCAGCTTTTTACTGATGGACACTACATAGAGGGGGGACCTCTGAAGTGAGAGGCCTTGAGAATTACAAGGCTGACTGAAATAAGGTGCTAAAGAAATAAAAAATTTTTCAATTATTTTTTTGCCTGTTGTACTTCCTCTGAGAGTAGGATAGTGTTGTCCCCTTCCCAAAAATCACTTAATGTCAAGGGGAGTAAAAGCATTGCAAGTGGACAATAAGCTACTTCAGTAATTAAAATACTTCCAGGATACGAGCCCTGGTAAACCATAAAAGAAAATAATTATTTTTTTTGTGGAATTATCAGGCAGAGAAATAAATATTCCACAGTTTGGTCTAATTTCTCACAAGTATACCTCAGGTTTCTCTCCTAGTTAAAGTTCCCAGCACAATTCATTGCAAGATTAAGTTCTGGTTGCAAGATTAAGATTTTTGAACCAGAGGAGAAAAAGGACTGGAAGCAGAGAGAAAAGACAAGCAGCCCCAAGGGAAAACAGAGACCAGCTGGGTTACGAGACTGACTTTCAGCAGGACTGGCAGGGTTGGACAGTTTTAGGGATGATTTTGGGAGTTTTGATACAATGTCATAAGATGCCCATGAAGTAAGATGTCCCTAGACATCTGATAAAAGGCAGAAGAATGCCTATGGAGAAGTTAATAATTCTCCCTTTAGAGTAAGGCTTGAATAAGCTGAAAGAAAAGAAGAAATTGTTAAAAACAAAGAAAAACAAGATATGGAATATTATTTTCTATTCCATATATTGAATAAGGCAACAAGTCTTAGGAAAAAAATACTAAATAATAACATAATTAAAGACGTGTATGTCAGCTTGCATACAAGCACCAAGATGGGATTGGTACCATTAAACCTGTTTGCAGCTTTAATATTCTTTGAGTTTGTTGCGTTTATATGATATCTATCATAAAAAAATACATTGTACTAAACTGAAGGCAAAAGGTCTGTTAAGCAGGTAACACACACATGAAACATATATCTCCATTTTACTGGTACAAAAATACATTTTGGGCATCAATGTTTTTAGTTTAGAACAACATCTGCTGTTATTGCTGCTATAATTGCTTGGACACCCTAAGTGTATTAACTGATAGAACACACAATGTTTCCATTAAAACATAACACATGTAAAACTTAATTTCATTCAATCCTTATTAAAATAAGTTACATTGTGTGTAGTTTTCAAAATGGTGTGTAATTAACTTCATGTCTAACCATTACAAACTGTGTAGTTGTACCCAGTTTCTTCCCCTAGACCTCTCTTGCAGACAATTTTCAAGCAGTTTTCTTACCTGTTGCTAGGATGCCAGACTACAGAATAGGATTTCTTTCCTGAAAAAAATATTTCTGCCATTTTGTTTTCCCTTGTCTTATGTTCCCTTGCTTTCTGCTTTTGTTATTTTACTTACTTTAAGATATTATCATATTCCCTGCCACAACTGCAACTTAGGAGTGCACAGGGGCTTGGCATAATCATTCTCCCTTTACCTAAGTCAAGAGAATTTCTTAACTGAATAGACTCTAATTTGTTAATTAATTTGTTTGTTTACACTGGAAAGGTTTACTATATATTGAAAATTGAAACTGTAATGCTAAGACATAAAATGAAGGAATTTAACCCTAGCAAGAGAAACTAGAAGCTTTTTGCCCTGTCATGAAAAGGTAAATTCAAGGAATAACAAAATAATTTCTATTTAAAATGTACGATTGTCTTATGAGTCATCAAGCAAATGAAAAGCATTTCACCAGAATTTTCTGACAAAGTCTTTATCCTTATATAGGGAATATTTTTCTACTGTGAAAACACTGAAATGCTAGCAAGTCTTGTAAAGTGTTGTACAACCATGGTTATTTAATTGAAGTGGTTACTTTAACAGCTTAAAACTTTCAAATTTCAAGGGCCATGTAAATTGCCTATCAAATTGCTGTCTGAAGGTTAAAAAGACTTTATAATTCCTCCTCAGCAGTCTTATTTCTCATAGCTGGCCTTTGTAATCTTGGTGAATTTCAAGTAATTTGAAGCCTTGCTATCATTTGTTTTTAAGTTGTCAGTAACTGCTGTTACCGCAGAGTACTTTTACTTAGGGCAAACTACGTTCTCTGTTACGCTCATTTATTTCCCATCAATTTTAATGAACATAAAGCATGATCAAAAATCAGTCTTCCAAATGATGACTTATGTGGCTTCAATCCACCAGAGCAATAGTTTTGTACAGCGATCAGCTTCTGTGAGTATAAGCTTTAGTATAAGGGAAACTTTTCTAACTCTTCTTGTATGAAATGGACATACCATTTATTCTATCTGTGCTGATACAGCCTGCAAGTGTAGCTAAACAATTAAGGACATGAAATTAAGTTACAATATTCACTACTAAAAGGTATCTATAGCCTTCAATAACTTCATTGAGCACCAGTTATGAAAAATCATGGGATTTGGAGAATGCTTTAACTACAGTGAGAATCTGATGAAGGGGAAAAATTTTGGAAAGTTTTCTCATATCAGTGTCATCAAAATAAACTTTTCAAATATTTTGTTTGTATCTGAGAAAACATGCATAGCGTATTGCTAATTCTCAAACAGTTTCCCTCATGGAAATGTGTGTGCTAATACACTTGGTGATGCATCAGGTCAGTCTTGCTATTCATCTAAAAGCTATGTATTTCATTTTGCAGACACAAAATCACATTTAATTATTGAAGAGTAGTTTAAATTAACACCATTACTAATGTTTTTTGCATCATTTAACAAAACAGGACTAAACCAACTTTGCTAGCACAGAAGTACGTGGCAAGCAGCTAAAGAACTGGTTTATGTTATTTTCTGAATAATAATAAAAAATTACAGGCCACTTAAATTTCTAAAACACCACCAAAAGAAAAGCCTAAAAACACCACCCAAAAAAGGCATAATTTTTCCTCCAGAAAGCAAGTGAACAGGAAGGCGCAAAACGTTTCAGAACGTGGAGTCTTGTTCTAATGGTATGCAAACACTTGCCCTCTGCCACACAAAATATAGACATTGCTTACTGTTGGCCGGCTTAGGCAAATCACAGAGGACTTTACAACCAGTTTATCCAGTTTGCTTTCAATGTCATCGTATGGAAGCGAAAGCAAAAGTTTGTTTCAGGAAGACCAAAATATTTTATACAGCAATCTTCAGTTCAAATTGCTATTTTCTCATGAGACATATTCAAGAAACTTTGAGTGATAAACATTTAAAGACGTACTTTCCTCTTACAGCAAATATAAACACTATTAAGGTATCACTTTCGAATCAGTTTTTAATAATCACCTCAGTATGAGAGTAAATACTATGGCATAAAAATTAATCATAAAAATTTTTCATGAATCACAAATCCAGAAAAGCAATAATCCCCTGCAGCAACATTCTTCCTGAATAAAAAAAAAAGAACTAATCAATGGCGTTATTTATATAGCTGTTATTAGGTAAGTCAATAATAAGATAGAAAATCATAACGATAGGTATGTTTGGGAAATCTCTAAATGCACACATCATTGCAGTCGTGCCGGGAAGATTTTACTCAGTATTATTTCTCCTTCACAATAAATTTGAAACATTTTTAGCTGAATTAAAATAATTTGTGGACGTGAATTGTCACTCACTATAAATCAACAACTCTCTGGAAAGAATATTGATTTTTTATATACTGGTTTTGTCTAATCAAATCAATTTTTTTTACTTTGTATAGCAGCAGCTGAAACCGCAACAATAATGGAAATTTACTGTACATATACAGGGGAACTAAGCATTTGTTCTTTTTCTTTTTTTTAAGGAAAGATGTAGGAATAGCTTAGGATGATAAACTCACTGGTAATATGCCATCCCCCTGCACATCAGAGAATGCTGATGGTCTTTTACACGTTAGAAAAAGCATATGCTCTAACCCAGTTTGGGACAGCTTTACATTTTTATAGCAGGAGTTATTTTTAAGTAACACAGTCAAAATATGCAGCTTGTTATTGCTTTGTTTTAGTACTTAGCAACTTCATGTCAAAGGTTTGACCTTGCCAATGGATTTTCTTAAGGCTCAGTAGTGCTTGGAAGATGCTAAGGATCAGCAATAGGTAGTTTTGTAAACGCTGTAATTATTACCTTACCTCTAAACTCAAACAAGTGGTCCTGTCCATGAATATTG
The DNA here is from genome assembly GCF_000699145.1 of Aptenodytes forsteri. Classification (NCBI taxonomy): domain Eukaryota; kingdom Metazoa; phylum Chordata; class Aves; order Sphenisciformes; family Spheniscidae; genus Aptenodytes; species Aptenodytes forsteri. The sequence goes on from NW_008795036.1 coordinate 2,461,461, forward strand.
TCTCAATTTCTCATCTTAGATTTGGCACCTGATTTTTTCAGGCTGTTCTAAACCTCACTGTTCTCATTTATGTTATGCAGTGTCTCCTATGAGTTGTGTGTCAGCTAAGGAGCAGAACGTGCTATGTTCACATCTTGCGCTCAAATGTTTGTCAGTCTGTTTTTCCCAAGATGATAAGGGAGGAACTCACCTAAGTGAGTTCCAGCAAACTTGTGCATGAAAGGGCAGAAACAATAGAGAAAATGCCCTGGAAAATTTTCACTCTGGCATGAAGAATTTTGGAATGTACAATGTTAAAATCAAAATGTTTTTATCATCGAAGACTTCTCCATTGCTGCATGCCTTTAAGTTATCAAGATGCCTTAGATCACTTGCTGTGTCATCTTTCTCTTACTGCTTACTTGCAGGTTACTAAAGGAATCATAACCCTTAGAAAGACGTAACTTCAACTGTAAAACTATACATATTAATTTGTTATTAAGGCCCCCGTTCCTTAATGAACTCTTCTCTAGTCAGACCCCTAAATCCTTAGGAGAACAGAGATATGCCATGCAGACCCTTGTGCAGAACTGGGTATGAGTTTTTCTAGTTTCAAAAATCAAGAATCTAGTTTACAAGTAAAATGAATGTTGTTAACCATGCCCTTTATAGGTATGCAATTTTTTGTGCTACAAAAACTATATATATATAGTTGTTATACATATGTACATTGTTATGTCACACTTCCTTACTTAAGTGACTTTTGACTTCAATTTTGGAACAAAAATTTAACACCTGAACTAAGAATTATTGTAGCACCCAAGTCTGCCACACATAGCTATATAATTATTATTACATTTCATGGTAAAATTCAGGTTATCTAGGGCTTTTCACTGGGAAATGGAAAAAAACTAATTCCCCAATTCACTGTGATATGAATACTCCTTTATTATCCTTCCCTAACTTGCTGGGGTTGGCTTTCTCTGTGTAAAAGGTATGAGTATTTCTTCTTTAATGACATTGGCTATACAGCCTTTCTTTTATATACCCTGAGCTACAATTTTAGAAAAGTAAGGGGTACTGGAGTTGGGTAGCTACCTAGTGTTTTGTCAAGGGATGTCATGTTTGACCACATCCTTCAAGGAAGATTTACTGAAGACTGCAAAAGCATTATAAACACGGTATTTTAAAAACTATAAATTTTTAGGTGCATGATGAATTATCATAAGGAAAAAAAATATTACCTATTGCCTGTAAGAAAAAGATTAGCAGGGTGCTTTGCTCATTCAATGCAAGAGAAATCTGGTTGGGATGTTACTACACAACAAGCACACATTAATAGAAATAGCCTGAAGAAACTATGGGAAAAATTAAAATCCTTGATAACAATCAGTACTGAAGGGAAAATTAGTTGGTCTGTCTTCTTTGGGTATAAAACTTGTTAAACATTCCAAATAATAATTACCCTGGTGCCTAAAAAATTATTATCCACAAAGCTCTGAAACAATGCTTTTGGATGTGATTTTCTAGGTAAGTTTTGTAACTGATAAGAAAGTAAATCCAGCAAATCTTATCTAAAGAAACAAAACCAAATTTCCCTTCTTAAGTAATATGAAAGCTTATTACATTATAGCCCTTATAAAAGCATTTTCAAACTTCTTGTAACATGATTGATCAGGCTGGCTTGGAAGACGCACAACAGGCAACAGTTAGATACTTCTACATGTCATCTGTTATTCCAAATTCTTTAAAATTTATGCTCATTCATTTTCCCATAATTACAGCCAAAGTAATCAAATGTTATTTTGTGAAAAAACAGATCAAAACCAAACCGGTGCTGAGGCCCTTTAAAAGGTATAATTGCTCTGCACGAAACCAGCAGTAACTTCCTTCCACAGAGTGACATCCACTGAAAGGACCGGACGAGAGATGCATTTCATGTGATAGGATTATGGAACTTCTGACATTAGCCATATGCTCTCTTCCACTGAAATGAGGAACCTGTTAGTCTGGGATAAGAAGGGCTGAATAGTCATATGTGCAAATGATTTACTGGCATTCTTACAGACCTAGAAACGTCAATGTTCTCCTTGATGAAAATCACCAAGAGATTCAGCAGAATATCTCCATAGTGGATTAACTTTAATAAATTAGAGATAATGCATTGTGGATTTGTAATATCTCCAGAGTGTCCTTACGTTACATTAAGTTAGCTTCAGAGCAAATAACAGAACAATGACATGAAATCTCCTGGGGCACTGAGGAAGCTCATGGGATACACCTGGATTCAATCTAGACCATTGTCAAGGAAGATCAAGTCAACTTTTTTCCATACTAATTGCCTGACTTTTATAAAATGGCCCTCAAAAAAAGGTTATAATGTCTTAAAAAATGATACATAGTGGTAATTCCAGAGGAAGATATATGTCAGAATAAAAGACCTTAATTTGCTTCTGGGAAGATTCATTCATAACATCAGACAATGCCAGAGTAAAACTATTAATTCTAAATTCATATTTTTTTTTAAAAGAGAATGTTTTCATTGAAGAGGTTATCTGTTAAAACAGAAGTTTTGATAACTATCCAAATGTTTTTGTCATTATATTAAGCACTTTTATCCTACCTGCTCAATCTGGCTTTAATTACATATTTTAGTAAACAAACAGGTTTTGGGGGCATTAAGATTTTGATTTCTTTTTAGGATCTTATTTAGAAGTCCTACTTCCATTACTGTCGTGGTTTAACCCCAGCCAGCAACTAAGCACCACACAGCTGCTTGCTCACTCCCCCCTGGTGGGATGGGGGAGAGAATAGGAAGGGTAAAAGTGAGAAAACTCATGGGTTGAGATAAAGACAGGTTAATAGGTAAAGCAAAAGCTGCACATGCAAGAAAAGCAAAACAAGGAATTCATTCACTCCTTCCCACCGGCAGGCAGGTGTTCAGCCATCTCCAGGAAAGCAGGGCTCCATCAC
>NW_008795036.1:2464432-2466643 GCF_000699145.1 Aptenodytes forsteri
GACGTCATGTGGTGTGGGATATCCCTTTGGTCAGTTGGGGTCAGCTGTCCCAGCTGTGTCCCCTCCCAACTTCTTGTGCCCCCCCAGCCTACTCGCTGGTGAGGTGAGAAGCAGAAACGGCCTTGACCCTGTGTCAGCACTGCTCAGCATTTAACGAAAACATCTCTGTGTTATCAACACTGTTTTCATCACAAATCCAAAACACAGCCCCATACTAGCTACCATGAAGAAAATTAACGCTATCCCAGCCAAAAACAGCACAATTGCTCACAGGACCATGCAATCCAAAAGCTGCCTGCATGTTTGTGAACTTAATGAGGCTGTCGTTTCCTGTTGAGCTCAAGCAACGCTGAGGTCTGCTCAGACTCCTTTTCTTTCTTGGTCGTCCTGTGAAGTCCCTTACATGAGTACTAGGTCAGATCAGCTTGCTGAGAGCTGGCTCGATGATGGTGTATCTGTTTTGGGCTGGGGGGGGCAGTCTGCTCAGTTAGTTTTCAGTTACAAGCTTCTCAAGGATTGAAAGGGAGGGATTCCCTCTTTCAAGGGAATTTTACTTTTTATTTCCTTTTATGGGGACCAGGACTTTGTATGGAAAGTCTGTCTTTGAATCATGTTCATTGTTTTGAATCTTTCCTGATCTCAGAACAGAAGGTTTGTAATTTACACTAGCAAATTAAAGGAGAAACAAAATAGAGAAAAAGTACTTAGGAAGTGGTAACTAAGAGTGAATTTAGAAAGTAGAGGGGAAAAAAAGTCAAAGGGGCAAAAATAATATCCCAACTAGACAAAACATGTAATACAATACAAAGGTTATTTTTTTATATATAACCTGAAATAAATTATTTTACTTTTCCATAACTGTAAAACATTTTCTATGTGATAAGGATAAATGCAGTAAATTCTACTGCATAGCAGGTTTTCAGAGCAATCAGTTACTTTTACATACCCACACATCAATTACTTTCAAATAATTTCCAAAAATTTAATTTGCCTCCACTTACCGTGTATGGCATAGTTTTTTCAGTGTTCTAGCATGCTCATGGTTCATGAGTCATGCAGACTAAAACACGATAAGAAACAGGTCTAAGAGATTAAATTTCAGTAATTAAATAAATGCAGTGTAATTACAACTCTGACCTTAAAAATCTAGCAAATGATTCACTCTTCAATTTTTCTGTTGAAGACAAGTGTCCTAGTATCAAAATTTGTCATACATTAACTTTCATTATAAGCATAATTAATGACAGTCATACTGCTGAAGATCAAGTTGACAGGAAATTGCCTGCACCAGCTGAGCATGAATTGCCTTTGAAGATATGACCAGCTTAGCCATGCTTTTCTTCTAATGATATTTTACATCATTCTTATTATCGTTGCTTTAAGCAGAGACAGGAATCTTCTATATGTCAGCACAAAAATAACCAACGAAGGAAAAGAGGCATCACATATTCCTGAGAAACTCTGCAATGACACCTCCAGCCTCTATAGTTGCAGCACTGAGGTACACTCTGGATGCCCCAGCTGAGAAAAGAGAAGAGAAGAGAAGAGAAGAGGAAGAGAAAAAGAAGAGAAGAGAAGAGAAGAGAAGAGAAGAGAAGAGAAGAGAGAAGAGAAGAGAAGAGAAGAGAAGAGGAGAGAAGAGAAGAAGAGAAGAGAAGAGAAGAGAAGAGAAGAGAAGAGAAGAGAAGAGAAGAGAAGAGAAGAGAAGAGAAGAGAAGAGAAGAGAAGAGAAGAAGAGTTTTCAGTTGGAAGGAACCTACAATAATCATCTAGTCCAACTGCCTGACCACTTCAGGGCTGACCAAAAGTTTAAGCATGTTATTAAGGGCATTGTCCAAATGCCTCTTAAACACTGACGGGCTTGGGGCATTGACCACCTCTCTAGGAAGCCTGTTCCAGTGTTTGACCATCCTCTCAGTAAAGAAATGCTTCCTAATGTCCAGTCTACACCTCCCCTGGTGCAGGTTTGAGCCATTCCCAGGCGTCCTATCACTGGATAGCAGGGGGAAGAGATCAGCAGCTCCTTCTCCATTTCCTCTCCTCAGGAAGCTGTACAGAGCAATGAGGTCGCCCCTCAGCCTCCTTTTCTCCAAACTAGACAAACCCAGAGTCATTAGCTGCTCCTCATGGGACACGCCTTCCAGGCCTTTCACCAGCTTTGTTGCCCTCCTCTAGACGCATTCGAGTACCTTAACATCCTTCTTAAATTGT
>NW_008795036.1:2467097-2488072 GCF_000699145.1 Aptenodytes forsteri
GCTCATCCCACAGTTGGACAACTTGTCCAGAAGGATGCTGTGAGGGACAGTATCAAAAGCCTTGCTAAAATCCAGAAAAACTACCTTCCCTTCATCCACTAGGTGGGTGACCTCACCATAGAAGGATATCAAATTAGTTAAGCAGGACTTTCCTTTTGTGAACCCATGTTGACTGTGCCTGATGATTGCATTACTCTTTAAATGACTTTCAGTAGTACCCAGTATAATCTTCTCCATAATTTTTCCAGAAACTGAGGTTAAACTAACAGGTCTGTAGTTTCCTGGGTCTTCCCTCACGCCCTTCTTGTAAATTGGAATAACACTGACTAGCTTCCAGTCAGCAGGGACTCCCAAGACCTTTGGTAGATGATCGAGAGGGATCCTGCCATAACATCTACTAGCTCCTTCAGTACTCTGGGATGAATCCCATCAGGCCCCATGGACTTGTGAACATTCAGCTGATACAGCTGGTCCCTAACAATTTCAGTGTCCACAAATGGAAAGTCACTGTTCCCACAGAACGCACACATCTGTCTCCAGGCAGCAGCACACAGGGCCTAGGTGGATGGTTCGGGTTGGCCACCATCTTAACTGTCGCACACATGTGGCTGCTCAGGAGCCTCATTCAACAGCCTCCTAGCATTCACTTTTTGCCACCCTCTTCTTTATGCAACCAAGCTGCCCAACAGGTATTTGTCGCAGTTTCTCAGCTTTAGCTGTGACCTACATTCAGAGGTGATGACTACAGTTACTGAGATGCCCAAGCTCTACCTACATCCTCCATAAGATGATTAGACCAACTAGACCATGTGTTTCCTTGATCCCTACTGCAGTCCTGTAATACAAGGCGTTTTAGCTAGCTTGTCTGAGAGGCTGGGTATTTATGGTGGAGTAGAATGGCCTGTAGCAATGATATATCTTACTATAATCTGTGATTAAACAGCCAGATTTTTTGCTAGAGAAATAGGAAGAATTTACATACAGCCAAAATTAAACAAAAAAACCACAAATAAACAAACACCCCCCGCCAACTCTTGTATAAATACAAAGATTCCCCTTATGCCTCAGAAAGTCCCAGAGAAATAGGGATTTGTCTCATTCCTAGTCGCACTTTACTGGCCAGCTTTTGATATCAGACCCAAGTTAGTCCCTCTTCTGTTCGTTCTCAAATGCAGCTGTTATTTTATCATAGCCACCTCAACAGCTGATCTGCGCGGCTCTGACTGGGAATGCTGTCTTGTGTCAGTTATCTGTCAAAGTGTAATTTCTTCAAGAGGCAGGTAAGCTGCACAGTGAGGAGGTCATACGTGCTGTGCTCAGGCTGCACTGGCCCAGGCTGGGATATGCTTTACTGTCCTGCTGAGTTTCTAGCCTGACATATCTGGCTGTTGCTGTGCCTACACAGCACATCTGACCATGTTTGTGACCAGGATGAGATTCCCATCTCTCTCTGGGAGAGGGACAGAGCAGGAGGAGGGAAAGAGGATGTACCTAGGACTTCCCACACACCTCTACCCTTCCCCATGTGCCCCTCAAGCAGAGCTTGTGTGCTCCCAACCCCTAAACATTGACTCCCAGGTTCCCAACACATTTCTGCTCCTGCAGTTGCTGGTGTTTGAGCAGACATAAAAAGTCCCTCCAATGGATCCTGAGATGTCGGCAGCTGTACAACAGCATAGGGTGGGCCTTTCATGTTACCAGCGGTGTGATCTGTGAGGAAAGTCCTGCCCTTACTTTCTCAGCTTCCCTTGGCTGAGGCTGTGGATAATGAGGCTTAACACAACAATGTCAAAGGGTGAGGACAGACTACTAATTCTGACCAGAAACTGTCATGGATTACCAGAACATAGGTGACAGCCTCTATAAATGTCACTGCAATCTTTACATTAGCAAAGCATTTTACAATTCTGGTGGGCCACCATCAAGTTTTTTAACTATAACTTGAACTTCTTTCCAAGATCAGTGAAGCCACCTCTGGTGAGATAACCATGCATTACCACAAAATTACCCCTAAACTACCCCTTAAATATACTGATAAGATTTCCTCAGCAAAGGCCCAGCCGGACCAGAAGCACACAGAGCTGTAGAGGATTTATACAAATAATGCGCGGGCTACTTTGATGCCTTTTAGATAGGGGATGGCAAAGCAGGGATTACTTGGGTTTTGGTTTCAGGGGAAGCTACAAAAGTATAGGGTTGATGGGATACCTTCAGAGGACTATGAGAGAGGCTGGTGTAGATGAGCATCCATCAGACGGCAGAATACAACTTCTCGGCAGCCATCTCTCTGCATCTGAGTTTCCCCACCGAAAGAGCCGGAGTGTACCTCTGAGCTGTCACTGAGCAACTGGGGAACTACACCCGGGATTAGTTGCAGCCACATTTTTAAAGTTGCTTTCTTATAGCTTCCATTTGTGTAGGCACAATTTATAGAATATAATTATCACTGTAGTTATGTCACAGTATACAAATAAGTGAGGTCCATGTATGAACATACAATTATTTGAGTTAAAAACTGACCTTTTTTAAGATACGTTGTCAATTTGAATCTAATCAATCACGAGTTGCACTTAGCGAAGAGATTTATATAGCAGTGAGCTACAGTACCCTTCATTCGTATTTCACTTCTCTAAAATGCATTTTATAAATGATCTGAAGTTTCCCTTGCAGTAGAACTGCTTAACTTCTACTGATAAAATGAATTATTTTTCCCCATTACTTATCCCTGTTACCTGAAGTTGCCTCATAACTGCTCTGGCAACAGCAAAAAAATATTTTATTATTATATTTTATTTAAATAAAATAACCCTATTATTAATAGCTATTTACTGGTACCTATAATATCATTATGTCATTATTAAATAATTATGCTATTATTATTTATTACTTCATGTAAAGCCACTCTGTTTGGACAGGAAGAATAATAGACCACGGTACATTTTTCATTTTCTAAGATTTTTAAACTTAAAAAAATATTAATTTACTGACATGGAGTTCTGAAAGAAGATTAGAAAAATGGGATTCTGAAAAGATCAGAATATTAGCAAGAAAGTTTGCAAGCATTCATGAATCTCCTTTCCCAGTGATATCCTACCATTTCCACCTCACTCATTAAGACTTTGCATATAAAATAAAATACTGTGGGGAAAAATAGATACTGAAGAAAATCTCTTTAATCTGGAAAGTAAGCCTATTTAAATATAATGCTTGCATTTAGTATCACTTGTTGAATAATGATAGAAACATCTGAGAGGTTTATATTCTACTGTGAATTTAAATTTGAAAAAATCTTGAGTTGCAAAATATTCTAATGAGACAACAATAATTCCTCACCTTTACACTTAATTTATAAGCATATAGCTTAAGATTCACCAGATCTATGTATTCCTCAGGAAAGAAAAAAGAAAAACTTCTCAGCTTTGCCATATATGAGAGGACTTTTGGCTAAGTTTCAAAATCCATTCTACTTACAGTTCTGTATAAATTTTAAAATCACTATCACAGAACCGTAAGGTATGAGATGTCAACAGATCCAGTAGTCTATCCAGCTTGTAATTTTTACTTTTTGTAGAAGGAATGTGAATCCAGAGACAGGAGCAGATTTTTTTTGCATAGCCACCCATACCTACCTTCATGCCTCTGACTAGTTTGAGTATATCCTATACTTCAACATTTCCTCATGTATTTCTCATGTTAAATACGGCTTTTTCTTTTCAGGCTCTGAGGATCAAAATGCTTATGAAACACATCATATTTGTGTTAGATATCAGGAGACATCCACTTGATTCTGACTACCAAGCTGGTCGTTAGCTATTCCTTACTAGGGGTGACTACTACTAGGAGTGAACTTTGGTTCTCGACTTCAACCCAACTCATGCTTATGTCTTCATTTAACACAATAATTTTATTTATACTTATATATGAGAAAATATATACTTTGATGGGGAAATTAAATGCAGTATTTTCAAGGAAAATATGTGGCAGAATTATTTAGTCAGACTAAAGGATATATAAAGTCATTTGTAGCCATCACATTGATCATAACACTTTTTCAGTAATGAGTACTTCAGAATGATGAATCTGTTATGGTCCTGGTTAGTTAACTGATTCAAGTCTCAGTTCTGCAAAACATCATCTGGTTTTTTTAGAACATGAACACTTTTCTCAAACTAGACTCACACAGAAACACCACTGCTATTTTCAAGTGCAACAGAGGTAAAAGTTAAAATTTAAAGGCTGACTTGCAGCCACAGTACTTTGATCAGTAAGATGAAGTCTTGAAGAAAAGGGATAAACATTAGAAAAAGACACACAGACATTAAAGATCAAATACCCAAACACTTTTGGTTCAAAATCAAACTATGTTTCCTTCTGGATTTGTAAATTCTTCTCAGAAAGTTAGGACCCTAAATCCCCATTAGGGCAAAATCGGCTGCCTAAATCCCACTGAATGTAACCTATTTAGGGACTTTAAAAAATACCTATTATGTGATTGGCATACTTAAATATCAGGAACACTTCTAAGGTCCAGGAAGTCTGGACCTCAAAAGATTGCAGGAATTATTGTGTGTGCATGGTTGACTAGAGAAGGAAAGAAAGATTTGACATGCTTAAGGTCACAAAACCAAATTAGCACACTGTAAGAAAAAGCCACTATTCCCACATCTTTTAGTGCCTGAAGGAATACAGTTAGGAGTGGTGCAGCAGGACCACTCTTCAATGCAGCTGATGATATCCATGAAACAATCAGGTTTGCTCCCACTGCCTAAGAAATAAAAACAGGCTGCGTAGCATCAGAAGGCAAGTTGAGAATTTTTTTAAAGGCAAGAAACTCTGATATTCAAGAGCTTATTGAAAATCTGTCAGCACTAAAAAGATAATTTCATGTGAGAGGTACTAGACTACATTCATCTCTGTCATAACTCCATTTCAATCAGTAAGTTACCCTAGGATGAGTTTAGGCTGCCCATAAAGAAAGTTATAAACCACCAGACAGAGTCAGAGTTAATTGAGTCAATCTTACTTAAAAATTAAAAAAAAGAAATAAAAACAAAAATAGACTATTTAAAAATTAAAAAAAAGAAATAAAGACAAAAATAGACTATTTCCTTTAATAAACTGAGATTTTGTAATAGTTATGGTTCCAGTTAGATTACAAAGAAAAATCTGAATAGGGTTTTTGTTTTTCTTTATTTTCAAAATTAGAATCTGTTACCATCAGCGCTCAGTTTACAGCCACAAGTGAAAATAAGAAATCACACTTCAGTCAATAAAATAGTTCCAAATGTAACTGGAAACGGGACAAATTAAAACATTGAATTAAGAGAAATCTGAACTGCTTACAGCCACCCAAGGCTAGTCCTATAAAAACAAGCGAACCATGCAGTGGTTATAAGAAAAACAAAAAGTATGACTGTCCATAAAATAGTAATAATAATAATTAAACCGTGATAAAACAGATCCTGGTAAATACTCTATTGCCGAAAAATATTTACAGGTTTGTGACATCAAAGATAAAACCATTCAAGGAAAGAGGTATTTTTAACCTGTAGGCTGTCTGTGTCCTTGAGAATAAGGCAAAGGAAGTAAGGTTTTTTTGTATCCGTATATATTCATATCCAAAGAAATACTGGCTTACTTGGCAGACAAAGCCCAGTCTTTCAACATTTGGGTAGACAGTCAAGAGTAAACATATCTGGAGACAGAGGCATGAAGCTCTGACATGGAGTTCTCATTTAATAAGGGCAGAGCAAATATGCACCGTACAGTTGGCCAATTGCCTTATGGTAGTGAGGTAGGAGGATGAAGAAAGTGAAGAGAAATGGCTTCTTATGCCAAAGAGGCTGAAAGCTGTTACTGCCTCCCTCATCACTATCAGTGCTACCTGAGTAGCTCCTGCCCAGGAAACCAAGACCAGGCCTTCAAAAAGGCTAACGCAGGCGAAGGAGAGTCGTTCTTGAGACTACTTATCGCTCCTTCTCAATCCTTTCAGCTCGGATAGCAGTTACCATGGAATTTTCTTTTTTCTGCTTTGTAACTTTTCTCCTACAGTGCAGTTGGAAAAAGATGATTTTCCTCAGTGGAAAGTAGCAGAAGCCCTTTCCTGTTACTGTTTTTTTTCTGCCTGTTCATATAATGTCACATTATTGAGACAATTCTAAGAGTCCTGGGAGGTACCAGACCTAGTTCCCTAAAGAATAAAGGAAATTTTTCACTTTTTCAAAGAATGCGAAACAAAATGGAAGTAGAACCAGCCTGGTAATTTGTCAGCCTGACTCAGTGTTGAAAGCATCCCATACTTTTAAATTTTAGAACTCCAGGAAGCAGTTACACCTGTCTGTGCAGAGATAGGAACTTGTCCCTGAAAAATGTTCCCTGCCATGCTGGTTGCTACATGCTTGTTATTACCAGCAGCAGTGATGCCTTCTGTGAGGTACTTAATATCACTCTGCAGGAAAAGAATTACAGGATTTTAGTTGTACTGAATCTGGTCCTCAGGAGAGCCTGATGGTGTTGCACGTGCAATTCTAAACAGAATATCCTCACTCTGTTTTCTCACTGCAGTAGTTTAGAGAGTATCTGCTAGTTTAGGAACAAATAGCCTTGAAAGTCACTCTCCAGCTTTAATGATCTCATATGATATACCCACAGTGCATTTATAAGTGCATGGGAAACTATTTAAATATTTAGATTGATATGCGTATTACTATTTTTTCTAATCTAAGATAAGTATTTTTAACCACAGAAAATAATGCAAAATGCATACAGAGTTAACCAATTTCCAGTGTTTCTCTTGTAACTCTTCTAACTCAAGTCATGGTTTTATTATTCAAGGGAAGTAGCACTTTGACTGTCTTGGGATCTGAACACAAAGGCAAAATACACAGAAAGAGTACAGACTACAGATACATACGCACATAGACATTTAAACTTCTAGCTTTTCTTGAAATGAAGCTGAAAGACCCAGTTTTGTCTGGGTCCATCCTTGATGCCCAAGATACGTTTCTAAGAAAGGAGCTTTTTTCTGGAGTGAGAGGCAGACAGATAAATAGACAGATATGGACACTTCAAGAAAAGCTAATAGTGAGACAATTTGTTTCATGAGGATCTATTCTATTCCATGAGCACCACTTAGCCCATGAAGTGGATCACAGCAGAAAAATAGTTTTACAGGGAAAAGGCTATCGAGCAATTTCTTTTGAAGGCTATCAAGAAAAAGGAGGTTGTGTTATTTATGCATACAAGATTTGATTGCATTCACTTTTTCAGCTGCTATGCAAAAAAAATTATATCTTAATAGTAAATCACCTGCAATGGGCAAGAAAGTTAGATTTTATGTGTATAATAATGTTGAAGTAAAATATATCATTGGACTAATACAGACATACTGCAATTATTTCTGCTCATCAAATCTCTTATATGAAAGGATGATCATTTGCTTTTCCTTTCCGGTGATGATATTCAGTTTAGCTGACCTGTTTAATCAGTCAGTAGAAAGGAAAGGAGGACAGAAAATCTGATTTACATTCATTTTACATTTGTCAACATTTACAAATAATTAAAGCTAACATTCTATAATGGTACTGCTCTAATAACATTTTACATAATGATAGACATATTTTCCCCTGTCCCAGCAGATTCTTTTTTTTAAAAATCATTTTTTCATAAAAATTGATCTATCTTGGTATTTTTCAGTGGCAGGTATTGTTCACAATCAGGCAAAAAGGGGTTTTATTTATCTGACCAGCTGTCATTATCTATAGGTATGATCACCTACTTCTGAACTACCTACTTTATGCTTCTTCTATAGGGGAGGACAGGAAGGAACATTAGGACACAATTAATCTAATCTTAAGGTTAATGTTTAGAATTAATCAGATGAATGCTGTGGAACGGCCTATTTTTCCTCCTCTGGCTATGAAGGGAGCGCAGCACGTCTAATTTAAATGAGGAAGCATGTGTTGTAGTTTCTGAACTTCACATGGTGAATACCACAGCAGGTGTCCCCAGTTGGATTAACATTCCCTTAGTGTCCCAGTCAGGATCTAACCCTTAGGGTGTTTTGTATTGCCGCTCCAAATTAATTTAAGTTCTTTTGACTTTGACAGAATGTCTCTTATAGTTCCACAGAGATATAGAGTGGTAGTTAATAAATAAGAACATACAGTCAAAAAGGTGGCTAGTGTTCGTCTAGCAGCACGAAGGAAGGAAGTTCTTCATTTCTGTTTGAATATTCATTCGACTGCTTCATAGAATGCATGTATCCCGTCATATATGTCCCTGTATCCCAATCAAATGTCATTCATAATGAAAGCATCATGGACAGTGTCTAGCAAAAAAGTTCCGGTGAATTGGCTGAACTCACATGTTTCTTTGAAAAGCCCGTATTCAAGGAATACTCCTAAAAGAGGTTATTGATCATGCATTTTATGCATATTATTATTATCCTTTACTTTCAAGACATAAAATCTATTTTACAGTATACGGGATACATTTGACATTTAAAGGTTCTAACTGTTGGCTTTGGCAGAAATATAAAATAAGGATTAGTTGCCGAATGAGATAAGAGCCTTGGAAGATAATGAGTAAAAAATAATTTTCAACAATAGATTATACATTTTACTGCTCCTGTTCAAACCTATCAGCTCATTTTCAATTTATCATGGGTTGTACAAGGTGGACATAATGACTTAACAATTGTGCAATTTTATGTCGTGACACTGCACGTGTTTTGCTTTTGACTGTATGAAATGACCTAATACAACCAATTTGATAAATCCCCTCACAGGGGGAGTAGCATGCAGCAACATTTTGAGAATATTTTGGCACCTGTTGAAAGCCCTCCCAATATACCAGGCTACCATGAAGTTAGGCTAAATTTAGGGAATGCCAATACCTCATCCTACAGTGAGTAGACTAGCTGGCAAGCTGCAAAGGTTCCCCTGCATTCAGAAGCAGCACACCTAGTTCTTGCTTTCCTTCCATAGATGCTGAAGTACCAAGACAGCTCGGCTGTAGCCGAGTTGGTGTGACAATCATCAATGTTTTTAACCATCCTTCACACTGCAAACATACTACAGATATTTGCACTTGTGGACTTCCTGTAAACAAAAGAGAATAATAAATTAAGTTGGGGAAAAGACGTTAGACAGAGGTAACTTGAGTTACACAGTTACAAAGTGCAGGAATGGCAAGCTTACTCTCACTTACATAGAAAAAATAGAGTACTGGTGAGTTCTGTTTTTTCCGTGAAAGAGTTTTCTGAGAAGATGTTATAAATTTTCTATGAAACAAGGTTAAAATGCGGGGAGAAATCCAGCAGTGGGAGTACAGCTTGATCATGCTATGTGGTGCCCTATTGATCTCAGGCAGGTTGTCTCTTGCCAGAACATGTGATTTGAATAAAAATGTTTATCGTGCTTCACAACTGTATATAAATTTGTCCAAGAAGTAATTTGAGCATCAAGACTTTCAGATGCATGTGTCCAGAACACTACAATACATCACCTTAAAAATGGAAATAATTCCTTTTTTAACAGGAGTTTCATAACCATGAAATGAGTGAGCAAGCGAAAGCATAAGAGGGACTAGGGTTTTTTTTGCAATGTTGGCTTTAAAGACATCAGTTTGTTCTTGCTGGAGAGAAATCCCACTGCATGAGGAATTTTGCCAGACAAAACAATTTCAAGTGAACATGAAGGGATACAGGCTTTCTCTGATTAAATTCTCTCTCTCTCTCTCTTTTTTGTGTTTTAAATGAGTAGCAAGGTAATATGAGTCCATGTATTTGGACAACTAAAATTTTTAAACTTTGGGTATACAGTGGTCTCTATTCAGTTGACTCCAACTAGTAGCATCCAACAAAAACATTTTCTTCTTCCACTTTCTAAGTTTCTGAATGTTTCCATTTGGCCCTAAGATATTATCAATGCAGATGATGAGTATATAAATAATATAGTCCCTGAAATTCTAAGAATTGTATCTCGAGTTTTCACAGATCAGATGCAAAACCTGCATATACATCATTAAAGCTGCTGCTATCCTTTATGCAATGTCAATCATTTCTATGAATAATAGCATTTTACTTTCTTCTTATACTTCATTCAGAGTTTATACTTTTCTTTCACTTCCCACATTTCCTCTCTTGTGAGCTTGCCTGTCAGTCTCCATACTATTGTGCCTATTACTGTCTAGATTTCACTGTGGTAAAATCTTTCCCCACATCAACACTTCCGATTTTTTCATTCCTACAAATCCCTGTTCTGTGACTTCCAAAAATCCCAGATCTCTAGACTCTGGTACATGCCATAAAGTGCAGTCCTTCCTTTCAGTTCTCCACTGCCTCAAATCTATTCAAAAGAACTGTCTTATCCTGTTGAAATGTCTGCTAGCTACTAAAATCCTCAAAAGACTAGAGATTTGTGCAGTTGACCTAAACCTGGAAGATGAGTTCAGGCTCTTTACTACAGCTCCCGTGTATCACAGTGAACAAGCCAAATGCTGCCATATCCTTTAAAAGATACACAGGCACCTGCTTAATCTTGGAAATGCTTAATGGTGGTAATATTAGCAGCCAATCAGCATCTGCCAAAATAATTTCTGACCTGTTATTTAGCTAATAAGGTAGTCAGAGCCCACCCTATGCCAAAGCTAAAATAACCCAATGAGAGATTTTGAGACTAAAGAGCCAGTCCCACAGCAAGGCACAGCACGCACAAATCTATGTATTTTATATGTACTTTATATACTCTTGCTAAAGGCTTGCTAAAGACAAACTATTACAATCTGCGGAAGCAATTTCATGAAAAGAAAATTAGAAAGCATAGAGAAGTCTGGACAAGCATCAAACAGATATTGAGTCTGAGACAAGAGACACGTTTCCCAGCGGGTACTGGGATGAGTAAGCAACCTGGCAAGACTGGTTCAAGGATCCTCAGGAAAAGTACTGCTTTTTTTTTTTCTTTCTTCCTTGTTTTTTTTTCCCCGAAAGGAAAGGCTCCGAGAGGCTCCTAAGTCACCCAGGAGGGACACGACCCCAGGATGGTGGCATCGCCACAGCTGCACATAGAAGCAGCCAGCTGAACACTGAGCTCCACTCCACTCCTGCCTCTGTCAGCTGCCCAGTCGCTCCAAGACACCACAGCAATGCCAGATCCCGTCCTTCGGCATCCTTTCTTTTTTTTCCCCAAGTCATTTCAAAAATTATCCTCAGCCTTACAAATTACTTACTGATGTCTCCATCATCCCATCATTGTGAATATGTCGCTTACCTTTGAAACAGATCTTGAACTATGTGAGAAAACATGTTGCTGTCCTGACGCCCTATCTGTGCAGATGAATCTGTTGACTGGCACGTAGTAAAATTATTTGTTTTTCACAAAAATCTGTGAGAATTCCACATACTGATTATAGATTACAAGATTATAAGACTATAAGATATATATATTCTATATATGACATATAAATAGCATATGACATAAAATTGTATTGCACCGCTCTTAGGGTCTCCTTTGTCATGGTCTCTCTTTTTGTACAAGCCTTTATACTGAGTGGTGCCCACTATCCCTCCCGTTTCATAAAGCCTAGGAACAGAGTCAAGTCCGTTCATCAAATTATTTTTTCTAAGGAGCTTTTTTGAAGAAGTCATGATATTTTTTCAAGCATTTTGTTGTGTTAGCAGCATGAAAGCTGCCATTACCAAACCTAATAGAAAAAGCTTGCTGAAAGCTGATTTGCCAGGATCTCTATTTAATTGCAATATCTTATTACATGTAGACGGCAACCTTCTTTCTCCAGAGAGAAAGCTATAAGGCTAACTCTGGAGAAGGGTCATGCTTAATGAGCCTGGGCTTTTGCCACTTTGCTGTGTATGATTTCTCCATCAAATAAAGTGATAACATAAATATGTATTTCTCTTTTAAGAGTAGGGGAAATAAGTTACCAAGTAGTTATGGCTGGCTTAGCTTACTTGTTTCTTTGCTCTTGACTCAACAGGACTTCGAACTTCCTCACAGACATTTACAGGAGAAAGAGAAACCTCCAGATGGGCTACAATTACTAGAAATGAGCAGATGATTTTATAATGGAAGCAGAACTGGTTGGATTTACCTCTGCAGTTTCAGGAGCACTCTGGTAAATATCCTGATTTAACCTAGACTATTTACTAAAGGCTGAGACTGGCAGGAAGATAACTTACAGTTTCAGAAAAAGGCTTTTAATTCAACTTAGTGTTGATTGCATGGAGCAGTAGGTATGCGTGGGAAATGACACGGCAATTGCATAGAATGCAATCTGGAAGTGGGCATCTGAACAGCTATGTCTGATGGTTATTCAGCCCTTTGTGCTATAGCCTCCTTGCCTCTGAACTTTGTTCATCAGCAGACTAGGGAGGGGGCAAAGCTGATATTTTGTTAGCTGTGTGACTCCTACATCATGGCTCCAGCCCTGCCTCTTCTCAGAGGAACCAGGGGAACCTTAGTCTGTTCTAAATTATGTTCATTTGCAACATCCCCTTTGTGAACATTTCCCTGATGGAGAATAACTGGAAAAGAACAGGGCTGGGCTACACTCCAGCCTTTTTCCAGCAGTCGCCCCAAGTTGGAGACTATGTTTGCAGCCACCCTGCCAGGTCCACACCCAACGAGGAATTCACAAAACTATAGTCTGTCTTCAGCTCAGGGGTGCTGTTGTCAGCACAATTAGGGACATAGAAATTGCCATATCAAATCAGAATAATGGACTGTCTAGTACAATACCCTGAGGCCAGTAACAGATGCTTCGGAGAAAAATGTTTAAAAAGAATCAGTGGTAGGTAAATGTGGAATAATCTGCTGTTAGGGAAGGTTTTTCTTACCCGCTTGTGGAAAATTAAATATTACACATTATTTTGCATGATATGCACGTCTACTTACCTGTGATATTA
Source organism: Aptenodytes forsteri (assembly GCF_000699145.1). Lineage (NCBI taxonomy): Eukaryota > Metazoa > Chordata > Aves > Sphenisciformes > Spheniscidae > Aptenodytes > Aptenodytes forsteri. Next base: position 2,480,020 of record NW_008795036.1, read on the forward strand.
GTCTTGCCTTACAAGTGTTAAGCTGAGGGAGACTAATAAGGAAAACCAAATGAGTAACAGAATAATGGCAAAGAGGAAAGGCTGGCATAGGGTATACCAAGGGTTCTTAATGAAGCTGTCACTGAGAAATAAACTCTAGTCTGGAGCACACTCGGATGGCAATGCTGACTCTTTCTTGCCCAAACTTAGGATCAAATTATATATCAGACTTGAAAAATAATGGTTTCAAAGGAGGGGAAGAGAACTTGATAGAGGCTTGTCAGTGACTCAAGTGTAACATGGAGCAAAGCACCCCAAGAACATGTTGTAAAAATTAAGACATTTCTTTAAGATTTATGGGAGCACCTGACTGGGGAGAGGTTTGCAGTCTCCATTGTTTGGGGTGGGCTGCAGAAGCTTTTAGGTATATCAATATTGCAAAATGTTTGCATGCTAGATTCAGCTCTAGTTTACAGAGTTTTTCATGTTTATCTTACAGGGTAGTTCATCACTGGTGACAGAAGCGCTGTGGATGCAGCAGTGCGATATAGCAAGTTTCAGATCCAATTCAAATAAAGCAGAAAGGCTTTAATTCATGGTATGGTGACATCTGGAAACACAGACACAAGCAAAGTGAAGGTGATACATTTTCCTGGTTACTAACTGGCATGCACAAGATATTCCAATTTTCCTCTGTACAAACTAATCCCATATACAGGCTACTTCCAATTTTTGTGAATAAAAGCCTAAGGAAGACTAGGATTGGTCACAAATCCGAGAGCAAGACCCCATTTCAGGCCTTAGAAAGCAGTAACAAAGTGCTCCATCTGTTTTCCTGTCAATGTAGTATCATTGTTCACTATTGTTGTGGTTTAACCCAGCAGACAGCTAAACACCACACAGCTGTTTCCTCGCTCCCCCCACACACAGTGGGATGGGGGAGAGAATCAGGGAAAAAAAAAAAAAACAACAACACCAACAACAACAACAATAATAATGATAAAAGAATATACAAAATAAGCGATGCACAATGCAATTGCTCACCACCTGCCGACCAATGCCCAGCCAGTTCCCGAGCAGCGGTCACCCCCCCGGCCAAATCCCCCCAGCTTATATACAGAGCATGATGTCATATGGTATGGAATATCCCTTGGGCCAGTTTGGGTCAGCTGTCCTGGCTGTGCCCCCTCCCAGCTTCTCGCTGGCAGGGCATAGGAAGCTGAAAAGTCCTTGACTGGTGTAAGCACTACCTAGCAACAACTAAAACATGGGTGTGTTATCAACATTGTTCTCCTCCTAAATCCAAAACACAGCACTGTACCAGCTGCTAGGAAGAAAATTGACTATCCCAGCCAAAACCAGGACAACTATGTATCTTCACAACTGATCCACAGAAAATATAATCTTAAGGCAAAAACATTTGCCTTTGCAGAAATGGATTTTGCCACATCTTCTTTGGGCTTCCCATAAGCAAGCCCCAATCCTGTAGCAGCCTTGCCTACTGGGTTCCCATGGGGCATGGCAGCGAGGCCCTGTAGGACATTGCCTTCATCATGCCACGCTGCCCGGCACTTCACCTCCTCTGGGCACAGCTGGCTGGCCTCCGCAATTGGGGACCTTCCAGTTGCATTTGTATCGGAGCCTGGGCTATTGAATCCAGTTTGCATATGATTACTGCAGATGTGGGCATATTACCCATCCCCTCGCCAGCTCTCCTCTGGCAAGCCTGGGCAGCCATGCGAAAAAGACCCAGATGGATGGGATTTGAGCACAGAATACCAATCTTCTGAGGATCCAGCTGCACACTTGATGTTAACCCACACTGAAATATGGGCTACATTGGGGACCCCAGTTGCATTTGTATCGGAGCCTGGGCTATTGAATCCAGTTTGCATATGATTACTGCAGATGTGGGCATATCCCCTCGCCAGCTCTCCTCTGGCAAGCCTGGGCAGCCATGCGAAAAAGAAAAAAGAGGATGGGATTTGAGCACAGAATACCAATCTTCTGAGGATCCAGCTGCACACTTGATGTTAACCCACACTGAAATATGGGCTACTGCTTCTATCTCCATCTTGTCACTGCCTCTACCTACAAGGGTGGGATAAAGCAGCTAGTCCCTACTCAGACTATTTTGTGGGCATATTACCCATCCCCTCGCCAGCTCTCCTCTGGCAAGCCTGGGCAGCCATGCGAAAAAGACCCAGATGGATGGGATTTGAGCACAGAATACCAATCTTCTGAGGATCCAGCTGCACACTTGATGTTAACCCACACTGAAATATGGGCTACTGCTTCTATCTCCATCTTGTCACTGCCTCTACCTACAAGGGTGGGATAAAGCAGCTAGTCCCTACTCAGACTATTTCTTGCTCACTTACAGACGTCTCTTTACCTATGCTTGTAAAGAAGACTTAGGCGGAGCAAAGAGACACCAAACATTTATTTTTTGTCATTAGCTTTAACGGTTGTGACTCTGGATGTGTAGAATCACTTTTCAAGGGGTTGTTGCATGCAATCCTGGCATGTTTGCTTACTATTTCACTGTTACACTCTAATTTAAAATTCTGGAATGGTTGGTTCTTTCAGTGTCAGCTGCAAATTAAACAATTGTCTCCTACATATGCCCCAATCACACAACACAATACCCTGGAGAAAAAGAAGCAAAAGAAGCTTTCATTATTGATGCAGGGAAAAAAAATACAGTTGGCACTAAATGGTGTCCTGTAAGCCATGCTTCAGCCCAGAGCAAATCTGAATGGGTAATTTTATGTGCCAACAGCAACAAAAACCCCCAAACTGATGTAAATTAACTACAAGGACATGAACTGTACCCACAGTAATAATATTACAAATTGCACCCTCTGTTAGTTAATCTTAATTTGTTGCCATATAGGGAATTAGTTTTAATTGTATTTTTCTTGGCTTTTTTGATACACTTTATTTATTTATTTGAACAGAAACTCTTTATATTCTTAGTGTTCAACATAGTTTCTGTTGTCAGAGTAGCTTGGAGTGGGATGCATTGTAAGAGAACTCACAGTTACTCTGTGTCTTTTGAATATAAAAATATTTTTACACTACTAAAAATATAGAAAATCAAGACAAATAAAAAGGTTTCCTTTAGAGATATCAACATGACTCCACATCATGGACAGATGGTATCATAATAAGCAAAAAAAGTGTGTTTTTAAGTGTGCTAGCTCTATCCAGTTATGTCAACACAGCCAAAAGCCTCACTGAGAAGAAAATTGTTTAATCTAGCTACAGAGTATGTTCCACGTAAGATTTCTCTGCCCCCTCCGCCCAAGAAAAACCCAGCCGAGATGCCTGAAAAACTTTTCATCTTGCATGCACATAAATTTTCGTGAGGCTACAAAAGCCACCATCTCTACACAGTGTTAGAGCCCCGTCTGTGCTAGGGTGTGACTGAACTGGTTGTTTACAGTGATGCTGCTGGTCATGAGGCCAAACTTTCTGTTTGAAGGGTACCCTTCCTGACATGTCAGAGCTGTGCACAGAAACCCAGAGCACAATTTGACTGAATAAAGTCAGCTTTCCTGTAGACAAATATTTTATTAAGTTCTCCTTTGCTAAAGTCTCTCATACGGGTTATGTTGACAGATATATGTCAGTTACCATCTGGTTATGTACTGTGTTCTAAAGAACTGTGCCTGGTACTTGGTACATATGTTTTTTAGTTTTCAACAACAACAAAAAACCCCAACCAAACAACCCTTTGAAGCCTTTTTCAAGTTAGTAGACCTAAAAACAATTGGTTGATGCAGTAAGGAGTTATCATATGTGCTTCACTGTTCCCGTAGCAACCTGTTAGAAGATAAAGTGAAGGCCGTCAGGGAGAAAACTCTGTCCGTTGGATGCTGAAAAACGTTGCTGGATGTACCCAGAGGGCTCTCAGGGACAGAGCAGGCTGAAGAACATTCTCAGCATATCCTGGATTGAAGACCACTGTGGAAAATGTGGTAACAGGAAAGCCTTCACAAAAATATCAGAAGAATGCCAGTGCTACTGGGCAAATAGCAGGAGTGGCAATAATTTCATGGGCATCTTTCTGAGGCTTTCAGAGGACTAAGGTTCAGTGCTGTATAGATGTTATAGGGAGGTGAATGCCAGAGCACGGATGTTGAAAAGCACAGATCCATTTAAGACCAAAAAGTTCATGGAACCCAAAATACCAGAGAATTTGGGCATCTAAAGCTAGTCACCAGGACTGACCAGAAGCTGCCTACCTACAGATTTTCAAAGGTATGGAGTATCTACAGAAAGAATTGTAGTTTATTCAGCATTCTTACCAATTAACAGCCTGAACATGTAGTTAGGTACAAACTCCAAGCAGCAAGGTTGGAGAATTCCACCTGTACATTTAAAACACATCTAATTTTTAATCTAGTGTTTCAGTGCAGCAGACACATCTATAGTCAGTTTTGCTGCAAGCAGCAACTCAAGCTTGTTGATAGGCAAGGCCACACTCTGGGTGGCTTTGTTTTTTTTTTCTTTTTTTAGCTGATCATTTAAATAGAATAAATATATCTGATTAAAAGATATAAAGAAACAGTCGTTTATGAGGAAAAATGGACTATCTTGCAGAATCATAGACACATCTGCATTCTTTCTCTCGCATCTTCTCTGGAATACACTTCTTTATTCCTGAAGATCTTTCATTTGATATTCTTTTACTCCATCTAATAAAAAAATGTAGTTGAAGGCACTGTTCAGAAACAGGTGTCTGAGCCCTTGTCACAAACAGGATGCAATGACTAGCAGCAGTAAAGCGGCAGGTGGTGGGAGACCACATTGAGACGGTTATAAAATTCATCAGTTCCCACTAAAAATGCAGTGTTGGTGCAAGATTTTAGTTCACTCTTACTGCATTAGTACGAGGAGAAGTAATAATGCATTAGCAAAGTGGTAAGACAAATATAGATGGCTATAAAAATGGAAGATAAGTAAACAAAAATAAACATAAAAAATACAAAGAATACATTAAAAAAAGACAAAGGGCAGAGACTGACATAAGAAATAGAAAAGACTGAACATAGGTATTAAGACCACTCATAAATTTCACAGAAAAGATGTTTAACTCTTCCTATTTGTAGAAGTTTAATATTTTGGAATTTGTTCTGAAGCATTTTTGCCTGTGAAGACAGTAAATATTGTAACGTTTCACAGCACAGAGTCATTACGGAAGATTAGTGAAAATAAAATTGACTCTCACCTTTATTTATGTGGACTTCTAAGTTTGTCTTCCACTAACTTCCCACCTTAACAGCTTAATAGTCTTGTTCAGCATCCAAACTGCAGTGCTAATTAGCCTATACTTGGAAACTCCTAAATTTAATTGAAATGTAATTGTAATTTAATTACTTTAAAATTAATTTTAATTTAATTTTAATTTAATTAATTTTGATTTAATTAAAAAGTTCTGGAAGATAACAATACAGAATAATTTTTAGTACAGCAAAAAGTTTCAGAACTGGATTTACATTTTTGCTTACTATGTATGTTTAATGCAGATATTTTGATACAGACTTTCAGAACAAATAAGTATTTCTGTGTAATATATGTGATGCTGTACATAAATATGGTAAAAAATTCAAACCTTTTTCAATGGTTCTGCTCTAACACTGTAAATTTTAGTCAACAATCAAATATAACATCATGTCCCAGCAAACTACATGACTACAGATTCGCTTCCACTCAAGCTAAGTGTGTTCCTTCGTGATATGCTCAACATTGTGAGTAGTAACAATCCCTTATGTTGACAATCTGTATTTGACCCTTCTGTTCTAATAATAAAAATATGATATAAAGCACATTTTTTACCTCAGTGAAGTGATGGGCTGAAAAAAAGTCTGATATCCAGTAGGAATGTTATGGCTGGTTCATAAAAAACCTGCCTCACATGAGAAACCTGACTAAAGACAACAGTTAGTGTCTTGAGAAACATTTTTGTGTCTGAAATATTGAAAATTCACATGTGGGGAAAGACTCTGTGGCATAATTTAAGAATCCTCACTGAAGATATTCTTGGTGACAGGCTGTCGCACTGAATTTTTCTGGTTTAATTTATAGCTGATTTGGGCAAATAAGCTGATATATATATCTCATCATATATATATCAATCATTATATTATGTATAATTAATGTAACTTCAGGGTTGCCAAACTAGATTGCACTTTGCACTCCCTTCACACGTATAAGAGAAATGACATCAGATGAGAAAGACAGACCTGTGGTGAACCTGAGGGGAAGGGGAACAAAAGCAGCTACACTCAGCAAATATGTTCTGTTTCCCTGGTTCAACGATTGCTGATTCAGCTGGTAGCACTCAAGTGAAAGACACTGAGCTTTGGCTCCAGCATCAAAAGTAGTCACAGAATCAACCCCCTCCCCCCGCACCCCCCCAAGAAAAAATCAGGAAAGAACTTTAAATTTCACTAACAAGAGCAGGAGCTGGGAGTTAAAAGTCAGAAATATTTCATTTAAAATGTGTTACTTCGCCCTCCCCCTTGGGTATTGTCTGGGTGATACTGTTCAGACTGTAAAGGCTTCCCAACATTTTCAGTGTGGAGTCAAACTGCCTACTTCAGTTCACAGTTTGGACTTGACAAAAAGAAAATCCAGTATGAGCTTTTTTTTTTTTAATGTTACTGGCAATCCAGATAAAGGGAAAAGCTCTATGATTACCTTTTAATAACACTCCTTACAGATATCAATAAAATACATTGATATTTTTAGGCCAACAGTCTTGGAGGAGTGCATGAGGTGACAGTTAAACCACATCCACAAGTAGTTTATCATCAGCTGCATTTTGCACGAAGGGGTATAACAGCACTCCCACTGTTAGTTACTGCTGCAGAAGCTGCTGCCTTTCTGCTGTTAGGAACTGCCTTTCATTTAAAACATGGTTCCGCTTACAATATACTTGACGTCTCTGAGACCTTCTCACACATCAAGTATAAGTGCAAATTTGGCATCAAAGCAGACTGTACAGATTGTCAAGATGAAGAACAAAACCACTTCTGTAGAAATGCCTTTTTTTTTCCCCTCCATATCTAATTTATAATCCTCATCTGCACGGCCGCTGTTTTGGCTCTTCATTGCCTCATCTCAGCTTTGCTTTCAGAGGTTTGCGCGCTGCTCATCATCATGCCCCATTCTTCCCCTTTTATCCACAGCCACCTTTATGTTTGGGTCCTTCTTTCTTTCCCTGAGGCAAGCAACCTCCTCTCCATTTTCCTCTCTTCTCAAACTTCACTTCTGGATAGCTTTCAACTGTCCACCTTTGACACAATTTTCTCCTCCTCATTTCCTGCCTCATCAGGAGCAGCTGTGATAAAAGCAAAATAAAGTCACACTGACAAGATACATTCAAAACTGAAAAGCTGCACTTGTGGTTGCTATGTGCTGCATTATATTAATTTAACTTGGAGAAGTGTATTTTTAAAGGCACATAGGTGACAGTTGGCCAGCCCTCTGTGACCAGCTTTGCTAGCGGGGTGTTTTTGAAAATTGTCATCCACTTACTGCTATGGCAATGAATATTCCTCTTTCAAATGTTGTATGTTATTCATAGCAGATAATAATACATACAAGTAGCTGCTTCCCTGCCTCCTCAAAGTGCCCCCTAAAACGTCACTCATGACTTGCCTAAAATGTCACTGTTATTGCAATACTTAATGACATTGTGGTATTTTTTGGCACCTGTATAACAAGACTCAAATGGAAATGTTCATGAGTAATTTGAGTAAATCATAGACCTTTCTTTGATGTTTTTATTTAATTTTGCTGGTTACATCTGTTGCATGAAAATTCAGTATTACACGTTACAAAAATGATCACTGCGTAAAAGTCTTTGCAGACATATTGCAGCCCCTCTTAATGTTTATATATTATCCCAGTAAATATGAACAATAGACCTACGGCAGTATTACACTTTTAAATGTAAACAATATCAAAACAGTGGTATTGGTATACCAAACCAACGCCTCACTGTAGAATCATAGAATCATTGAGGTTGGAAAAGACCTCTAAGATCATCGAGTCCAACCGT